>NC_140568.1:17948942-18196442 GCF_057381845.1 Rhamphochromis longiceps | reverse complement strand
ATCTGGGAAAGCTTGTCTCGGAGATGGTCTGGAAGGATGGTGTTGAAGGCAGAGCTGAAGTCCACAAACAGGATCCTGGCGTAGGTTCCTGGGGAGTCCAGATGCTGCAGGATGAAGTGTAGGGCCATGTTGATGGCGTCGTCTACAGACCTGTTGGCTCTATATGCAAACTGCAGGGGGTCCAGGAGGGGGGCCGTGAGGGTCCTGAGATGGGAGAGAACTAGGCGCTCAAAAGACTTCATGACCACAGATGTCAGAGCCACGGGTCTGTAGTCATTTAGTCCAGTGATCCTAGGTTTCTTGGGGACAGGGATTATGGTGGAGGACTTGAAGCAGGCAGGCACATGACATGCCTGCAGTGAGGAGTTGAAAATGCCAGAAAACACTGGGGCCAGCTCGTTTGCACAATGTCTGAGGGTGGCAGGAGACACGCCGTCTGGGCCGGGAGCTTTCCGAGCATTCAGGTTCTTAAACTGCTTCCTCACATCTGCTTCATGAATATGAAGAGTTGTGGTGGGAGGAGGTGGTGTGAAATCCTCTTTTGTGTGGGGTGAGGAGGGGGGTGTTGTAGGTGAACAGTTTGAAGGTGGTGATGGCTCTATGGAGGGGGGAGAGGTGGGGGAATTAGTGTCCAAAGTGCCTCTATTGTTGGGGCCGTTGGAGGTGTGAAGGCTGCCTGATGGCTCGTCAAAACGGCAGTAGAAGTCGTTAAGGGTGTTGGCTAAGAGCAAGTCATCAGTGGAGTGGGGGGGTTTTAGGCTTGTAGTTTGTGATATTCCTAAAACCTTTCCACACAGAGGCCGAGTCATTCTCTGAGATCTGCTGCTGCATCTTCTCAGAGTGCTGATGTTTAGCAATGTCCACTTCTTTAGTGAACCTGTACTTGGCCTCTCTGTAGCAGTCCCTGTCTCCGCTTCTGAACGCCTTTCTCTTTTCCAGCCACAGCTTTTTGAGTTTAGGAGTAAACCAGGGTTTGTCATTGTTATAACTCACCCTGGTGCGTGATGGCACAATGCTGTCCTCACAGAAGTGGATATAGGAGGTGACAGTGTCCGTAAACTCGTCCAAGCTGTTAGAAGCAGCCTTCATTGTGTCCCAGTCTGTAGACTCCAAACACGTGCGAAGCTCCTCCACAGCCTCGTTGCTCCACAGTTTTTTAGTCCTCACGACAGGTTTGGAGAGCTTCAGCCTCTGTCTGTACGCGGGGATTAGGTGGATCATGACGTGGTCAGAAAGTCCGAGTGAAGCGCGGGGCACCGCGCGATAGGCCCCGCTGATCGTGCTGTAACAGTGGTCTAATGTCCTCTCCTCTCTGGTCGGGCATTTAATATACTGCTTGTATTTGGGAAGCTCATTATGGAACGCCAGGACTGCCATAATGAATTAATTAAATACACCATTAAATAATTAATTAAATGTGGCAATAATTAATTAAAATTGGAATTAATTAATTAAATAAATAGTTATGACACATGTAATTAATTAATTATTGACACATTTAATTAATTATTTATGTATTTCACATTTTAATTAATTATTGACACATTTAATTAATTAATTATTGACACATTTAATTAATTATTTATGTATTTCACATTTTAATTAATTATTGACACATTTAATTAATTATTTAATGATATATTTATTTATTTCATTTTGGCAGTCCTGGCGCCTGGCTCTCATCATGAAATAATTTTATCTGTCAGCCTCACCCATCAAACTCAGGGGGCGGGGTTAACGCTGCCCATGCAGCTTCTCTAACATTTGATTGGTTGCCGTGCAAAGTAAGTCAAAACAGGTCGATCCTAGAAAATCGATTGCTTGTGTAGACTTGGGGCAGCCAGGTATCCCAGAATGCAGATCAAATCACAGGCAGCAATGGTGGTGGTGTAGTTTTAAAATACCCCGTTTTTCTGTCACCAGCTACACTTTTAACAGTGTTTTAGCCGCGAATGTCGCAACGTATGTCTGGTCAGGTTGTCAACATAGAACATGTTTGCAAAAGTGCTCAGATGTTTTCAGAGATTTCACTAGCTCTGCTAACAATTAGCATGCAGAGTGCACCGAGGGGGTACGTTAACCGGTTTGTTTACATATTCCACTCTCCGTGTTCCACATGTTGCATTCGCAGATTCTCATTTTCACCGAACGATCGTCTCTTTCCGCCTGGTCTTGTGTCTCTGTGCTTCTGTAACATAAAGAACGAGCTGACATTTTTCTCACGAAACCAGCGATCAGCTTAACAGACCCTCAGTTTACCTGCATGCATCCTCCTCCTCATCTGTCAGCTGTTTAACACCTGCTGCTAATTCAAGAAACACGCCTACGTTACCTGGTGATAGTCACAGTTTAACTGGGCAGCCGGTGCTCGATATAAAGCAATGTCAGCGCATTTTTCTGCACAAGATAAGTAAATATAGTGTTTTCCCCGAGCGCAGAGCTGCTGGAGCTTGTTTCCTTACAGAGCACTTTATAGGCGAAGCAGCTTCATCAGCGGCTGATGTCCAATCACCGGCACACAGCTTTGAAACCTCAGCTGAGTTTTAGCTCTCAGTGGTTAAACGCTGGACTTCATTCACTCAGGTTCTGTCTGTCGGGTCACGTTTACTTCGCTGTTTTATTTACAACTGAGCAAATCGGTTTGGCTGAGGTTAAAGTTACGTTTCATAACTGCATAGTTTCACAGACGTTTAATGGTTCACTGGCACATGTGTTAGACTGAACTATCATCTAAATATCATCTGTTTTTTAATAGTTATTCAACTGTATTCTAAGCACCAGCTGTCTGTTAGAATGTGATTTTTTTTTTTCTCTCTCTGTTGGCAGACGTATAAAAATGCGCAGGAAAATCTGACGTGCATGGCAAACCTCAGCGACGATATTTAGGGAGGAATAAACACACATCAAACATAAATGAACCATTTGTCTGTCTCCATAATTGAGAGCATTTTCTCTTCTTATGTCAACACTCTCTCTCTCTCTCTCTCTCTCTCTTTTTTTTTTGGCTTTTTCGGTCATGTTATGTTTACCTGTCAAAGGCTTGTTACAAACTATGAAACACATCGTGCAGACTTCTGGATGTTAGAAGAAAACTAATAATGCTCATGAAGGAGACTAAAGGCAGGAAGGTGTCCTTTAAAACTAAACATGTTAATAGGACCTCCCTATTTATATCATAGTTTATGATATAGCACGTGTATTTCAGTAATAGCCTGCTGAGGCCACTATACGTGCTGGCCTCATATCAAATGTGAAGGCAGACTGAGTCTATGTTTGACGTTTTTTATATCTAATCTTCCTTTTCAAACATTTAAACAGCAGCGAGTCTGCAGCTGAGGGAATACAAATTCAAATTGTCGGAACAGGTTTGCTCGTTTCTTGGATTCATTTGGTGATTTATTAAATGTATAACTGTTATTCTAATCTGCTGCTGAGTCTCTTACACTTTTCTTTATGCTGTATATTTTCACGTCTCTGGAATAGTTGGCAGTTAGATAGTCAGCTGGGAAACTTTGTGTTAACTCATGGAGCTGAGGATATCGTGGATATGCTGACCTCGCTGCGTGGTGTACAGAGCGAGGTCAGCATGATTAATATTCACAATAAAAATATTAGCCGAACATCATGAAGTCTGTATGTGTTTCATAGTGTCGAACAACCTTTGTACAGTTAAAGCCAGCAGTTACTACATGACGGAAACACCAACGTTATCTCTTTTATGTGTTTATACACAGGTCACGCTGATTACTGAACAAAAACCCAAAGATCAGATGTTAAACAGATTTATTTGCTCTCTCTCCTCCTTAAACATGTTTTTAATGTTAGTTATAATTCAGAATTGGCGACTGAAACACGTAGGACACATAAGAACATCAGGAAATAAAACACCGATAAATATAACCTCAGTAAAAGAAGTCAGCGGGGGTTACTACAGCTGTGTACCGGGGCCTGCGCTTTGTCAGTGGGATTGCTTGCGAGGCGAGCGGGTCTATCCCACGCTTTGCCGTGAGACTGGGCAGACATCTCCGAAATCATCGAAACACTTTTGCAAAGAGGCTGTATCTTGACAAACCGACCAGACACATGAAGATTAAACCACTACATTCTCGGCTAAAAAAATATTAAAACGGTATTTGGTAACACACAAACAGGGTTTTTCAAAGCTCAGTTCTGTTAGCTTCCACATGCCGGTTGTTGTGTGCTAGAAACAATGGCCACCAGGCCAAAGCAATGGTTTTGACTCGATCAGCGTTAACCCCGCCCCCTGAGTTTGATGGGTGAGGCTGACAGATAAAATTATTTCATGATGAGAGCCAGGGGCCAGGACTGCCAAAATGAAATAAATAAATATATCATTAAATAATTAATTAAATGTGTCAATAATTAATTAAATGTGTCAATAATTAATTAAAATGTGAAATACATAAATAATTAATTAAATGTGTCAATAATTAATTAATTAAATGTGTCAATAATTAATTAAAATGTGAAATACATAAATAATTAATTAAATGTGTCAATAATTAATTAATTACATGTGTCATAACTATTTATTTAATTAATTAATTCCAATTTTAATTAATTATTGCCACATTTAATTAATTATTTAATGGTGTATTTAATTAATTCATTATGGCAGTCCTGGCGTTCCATAGCTCATGGCTCAGATTGGCTTTGTTAAAGTCCCCAAGAGCAATGACATCGTCATAGTGACATATGACATCGTGGAAATACTGGCCTTTCTTTGTGCCCCCCCCCCCCATTAGAACTCTTTTTCTTTTTAGTATGCTATTGTGCTGAATGCTTACACATTGAAAAAAGGGGGAAAGAATCTGGTACAAAAAGTCCTGACCAGACCTGTTTACAAAAAAAAAATCTGGGCAGTTCACAGTTAAGTTAGGACTTGGATATTTTTTGAAAACAAAGACATTTTTTGACATATTGTATTGACCTCTACAAATTCTTCCTTTAAAAAAAGCATTAACCGAGACTGTGCAAGAAGCTTGTTGATTTCTAATAAAAGTGTCTGGTCACCACAAAAAGTGGAGATTAAATGTTTGTTTCTTACTTCATATTTTTATTTTTGGTATCTTCTGGAATACCTTTTTGAGATTCTTTATCTTAAAGTGGGTCTGGTTTTAGCCCCTCTTTCTTCAAGCCACCGTTTTTCTGTTTTGCCTCATACAAACAGAGGGTTTGAAGCAGCTTGGTGGGCTTAGCTAGTTGTGTCTTCCAGATTAAAAAAAAAAAATTAAGGATATCAGCTACGTCTAACAGACTTTTATCAGTTGTGGGCGTTACTTGGAGACCTATTATTATTATTATTATTATTATTATTATTATTATTATTATTAGAACTAAGACACAGTGACATGCCTTGATGGAACTCTGTATCCAAAAAAGTGTTTTCCTCCTGAGGTCACAGTTCAGAAATTCACATACTCAAAATAGTAGCTTCTTTTTCACTTGCATGTCTTGCTGGAAGCCTTTCTTTCTGCTACCCCTGGGGATTAGTCAGCGCAAATGGCGACTTCAGTAAAGTCTTTGCGAGTGCTTGTCGAGATGTTTTAGAGCACTGTTGCCGAGGGTAGAGGTATGTCATGTCTGATGCTTACATCTTACACCTGTCACTGTCATTTTAGGAAGAGAATGTCTGCCTACACTGGGCCGCTCTATCAGGCTGCGATGACATTGCCCAGGCTCTGCTAGAGGCTCGATGCGACCTAAATGCTGTGAATGTTCATGGTGATACACCACTTCATGTCGCTGCCAGAGAGAACCACCTGGAGTGCATATTGTGAGTGTGAAGTCTGAGAGGTCACAGAGGTCACTCAGTTTCTTCACATCAGATGATGATGCTGATTTTGAGGAAACTTTTTTTTTTGGGGTTTATGTCTGTAATGAGAGAAGAGAGTATTATTGGAAACAAACAAATACAGCTATTCAGCTATTTAGTCACTGCATTTCTTGTATTTGTTTGCTTCCTGGTTTCAACCACAAACAGATTATTTAAACATTTTGTTCCTTATACACAGTGTTCAAATGTTTTCTCTGCAGCTGTAGAAAGCCTTATCTATAAAATGCAGTCTGCTTCTCCTGAAAGTGTATTAATATGCAAGAGTTCTAGAACAAATAGTACGTGGGTTTGCATTCTGGGAAATCAGCGCTCAACTGATAAAACCAAATGAAGCCGTTAATTTCTGAGGCAAACTGATATTAATCAGATGGTTTGATACCTGGCTCCTCCAGTGCACGTGTCCTTGTGTCCTTGCTCAAGGTACAGAGTTGCATATGTCCATCAAGTGTGTGGGCGAATGTTAGAAAGTGCTTAGGCACAGATAAAAATGCTCTATAGCTGTGTGTGTAATTAGGTAAATGAGATTTAGAAACGATTTTGACTGCTCAAATTGAGCAGCGACAGTGCATACCAGTCTATCTCAGTGCTTGTCACCTTCACTCTGTTTTTTTTAGATGACCATAAGTCTTAACTTAAACATTTTCCACGCGCAGGTTGTTTCTGTCTCGTGGAGCTGATGTCAGTCAAAGGAACAGGGATGGAGAAACAGCTCTGGACTGCTGTGCTTCCGGTTCCAAAGTGTGGACAGCCCTTAATACCAACAAGAAGCTGACTGATGCCAGGAGAGGAAGGGAAGGCCGTGGAGAGAGAGTGCTCAGCAGGTAGTGCTGCACTTTGTCCTGTTCTTTTGTTGGCTGATGAATTTCTGCTTTCTCAAAATCTGCCATTCCTCAAAAAGGAAAACTAAAAACTTGTAGACTTTTTTTGTTTCTTTGTTTTGTTTTTGTTTTCCTTTTCTGTCTGTTAGGGACATTTCTCGGGGGTATGAGGCAGTGCCTATCACCTGTGTTAATGCTGTGGACAGTGAGCCATTGCCTGAAAACTTTAAATATATACCAGACAGCTGTGTCACCTCCCCGCTGAACATAGACAAAGATATCACTCACTTACAGGTAAGTGAGTGATGACAGGTAAGGTGTAAATTACACATTTATTGCAGCAGTCCAGAGAAGGCACTAGTGCTCTGAAGAAGTTTGCAGTCATTATGCAGAAAATGACTAGCATTGTAAGAGAATAGGTACATGGCCAGCTTCTAACGGCTCACTGATTGTGTCACTCAGCACTGCACCTGCACAGATGACTGCTCATCTAGCACCTGCATATGTGGCCAGCTCAGCTTGCGTTGTTGGTATGACAGTGTAAGTAGAACCTGTGTACCTACTGAAATGATTTCACGTGACACCCACATTTCCTCATTTTAAATAAGAATGTGTTCTTAACGACTTGTTTAATAAAGCTTACATTTGCCCCCTTCACTGCTGGGGTCTAAACTGGTTTTACATTACAGTACGGCCTGGCCCACTTATATTTTGTTTATCTCTTCAATGTAATGTTTCTTCACGTTCTGTTGACTAAAATTACCAACAGATGCTCTGAAGAGAATCTGTTTTTATTCCCAATGACTATTTATCTCATGGTGTATGTGATTGCAGGAGGGTCGACTACCAATGGACTTCTGCCAGCGGGAGCCCCCGGTGCTGTTTGAATGTAACCATGCATGTTCCTGCTGGAGGACCTGCAGGAACCGTGTGGTCCAGAATGGACTAAGGTAAAGTGCTGCTGTTTGGTAATCTACTTTTAAAGCTGTGAAGAAAGTGAGCCTCATAACAAAGATCAGCTTAAAGGATCCGCTTTGATCACATGGATGAGTTTTTGCAAAGATGCTCAATGATAAATTCTGTCAATGGGTCCTGAATAGCATTGGGAATCGAGAACTTAAGGTTATGTATATAACCCCGGTTCTCTGAGTAGCATGAGTGAGTGTCTCACTATGGGGAACGCCTCCTGCGTGACCTCATCAGAAGCTCAAATACCATTACGCCAGCCCTTACAGGCTGGCTAGGTGACGCCCATGTCAGGAGGGGCCAGTGCCTCCCTATATAATAGGCTGACATAGCGTCAGATGTCATTCAAAACAAGCCCACCTCTTCCTCGCTTCCATAGCAAGGAGGGCGGTCTGGTGAGACACTCACTCATGCTACTCAGAGAACCGGGGTTATATACATAACCTTAAGTTCTCTTTCATAGCATTCGTTTCGTGTCTCACTATGGGAGAAATACTGACTCCCGGATTGCCAGACATGCCTGTTAAGAAGATAACTGTCCCCAACAGCACTTCACAGGGGAGAGGCCCCCACCCGGGAAGAACCTGCACTGAGAACTGAATGTGCTAGGTTAGGTGCTGTCACATCTAACCTGTAAAACCTAGCAAATGTATGAGGTGAGGTCCAGCATGCAGCTGCACACACCTCCTGAATAGAAACTCCCCTAAAGAGAGCCCATGAGGTCGCCAGACCTCTAGTGGAATGCGCACGTAAGCCAGCAGGGGGCTGAAGGCCCCTGCTAGTATAGGCCAAGGCAATTGCCCCTACTATCCAATGGGAGAGGGGCTGTTTAGACACAGGCTTTCCCATATGTGGTTTAGCCCAGGACACAAACAGCTGGTCACTTTGTCTGACACTCTGGGTTCGGTCCATGTAAATGCGCAGAGCACGGACTGGACACAAGGTATGCAGCCACTGAGGAGAAAGGCGGTGGGCAAAAGGCCGGCAGTTCTATAGGGGAACATGTGCCGACAACCTTCGGGACAAAGGCAGGGTTGAGCCGCATACAGACCCTCGTATTATCCGAGGAGAACTGAATGCATGACTGATGCACTGAGAGAGCGTGTATCTCTCCCACACGTTTAGCAGAAGCTAAAGCAATTAAAAGAGCCGTCTTCAAGGACAGAAATTTCAACTCAACCTGTTCCAGGGGTTCGAATGGGCAACAGGAGAGCGCAGCCAATACTGTGGGAAGGTCCCACGATGGAGCCAATGGCCTAGACGTAGGCAATTTACGCCGTGCACCCTTCATGAAACGGCATATTAAGGGATGCTGGCCAACAGTCTTAACCTCAAAACCAATATGGCAGGCTGAAATTGCTGCCAAATACACCTTGATGGTGGAGAAGGCTTTACCCTTATCAATCAGGGCCTGAAGAAATGACAGAATCACAGCCACAGAGCACTGAAAAGGGATGGCCTGTGATTCTAAGCACCAGCTTTCAAACACACGCCACTTATGCTCATATAGCGTCCGAGTAGACGATGCTCTAGAACACTGAATAGTGTCGTTAACACTATGAGGGAGCCCCACCGTGTTCAGGTTAAACCACTCACGGGCCAAGCCCACAGAGCCAGCCTCTCTGGGTGGGGGTGGAATATTTCCCCCCGTGCCTGAGACAGGAGGTCTCTGCGTAGTGGTAACAGCCAAGGTGGGCCGCACAGCTGCTGAAAAATCTCCGCCAGCCAGTGTTTCCCTGGCCAGTGCGGGGCTATCAGGATCATATAGTGACTTCTCTCCCTCACTCTGGCCAGAGTTGGAGAAATGAGGGCCACTGGGGGAAAAGCATAGAGGAGGGTTCTCGGCCGCTCGCGAGCTAGAGCATCCACCCCGAGTGGAGCTCTCTGATCGTTCAGCGAGTAAAACAGGGGACACTGAGCATTCTCCCTGGATGCATAAACGTCCACAGTCGCCAGACCGAATTGCAGCCAGATCTGCTTCACCACCTCCGGGTGAAGCTTCCAGTCCCCATACAGCGGGTTGCCCCTGGAGAGAAGATCTGCTCCAAAGTTCAAGATCCCCGGCACGTGAGTTGCTCTCAGTGACAGCAGGTGAACACTTCTCCAGACTATCAGTCTGTGTGCCAGCGTGTGTAACTTGGGGGACCCCTGTATGAGAGCATTTGTGTGACAAGTCGCTCCCTGGCGGGTTGGGGCTGTCACCAGCCAATCGTCGATGTACGTGGCCACCCAAATGCCCTTTTTCCTGAGCTGCCTCGGTGCATTTCACAAACACCCTTGGGCTCAGTGAGAGACCAAAAGGCAGGACTACAAACTCGTATGCCATCCCCTGGAAAGCAAATCTCAGATACTTTCGGTGTGGGGGATATATGGGGATGTGGAAATAAGCATCCCTCAGGTCGATTGATGTGAACCAGTCGCCCGCTCGTACAAACCGTAGCAGCGAGGCGTGCGTCAACATCCTGAACTTGTATGTCCTCAAATGCCGGTTCAGGGCACGGAGATCCAGAATGGCTCTCATCCCCCTCCCCCCTTTCTTTGGCACAAGGAAATACCCTGAATAAAATCTGCTGTGCATTTCCTCGGGAGGGACAATTCTTATAGCTCCTTTGTCTCTCAAGGTGGAAATTTCCTCCAAGAGAAAACTGGCAGACTCGCCCGGAGCACGAGAGTAAACAATGTCTTTGAATTGTGGTGGAGCGACACTGAATTGCAACCTGTAGCCCTTTTTCAATGGCCTCAGCACCCATGCTGACTGAGTGCAGGTGGCCCAGCTCTTCATGTGGAGAGACAGAGCGCTCACTGGCCACTTCACCGAATATGGCGTTTTGGCGCCCCCTTGTGGTCGCAGCGCGAAACATACGCTATTTCGGCGTCCCGTCACCTCTGTCACAGGCGAGCGAGTTGACGGGCTCATCTGTATCATCACAGCCGTGGAAACGCGAGTCTCCACGGGCTGCGTTATGGCAGACGGTGCTCCGTTTTTCAGCATGTTTGATTTTCTCATGTGTTTTGCAACACTCGACAGCGCCCTCGGCAAACTGCCTGGATGCGCGTGTCGGGGCTTTTTTAATACAGAATGCATGAGAGAAGTGCTCGTGAAACAACACTGCGAACTTTGGCTCTCTTTCCCTCTGGCGGGTCCGGTGACAGGAACGCCGGCCCGAGTCAAGCACTCTGTGTGGAACATGTCCCGTTGAACTTGCTCTGGAATGGAGCTGGGAGGCGGGAGGGTGGCCCATGAAGGGGGGAAACTGGGTTCGCTCCCGCCTAGAGGAGAGGCTGTCAGGCCGGCCGCTTCTTCCTCCTCACGATCGCGGCAGCGGGGGGAGGAGGAGGGGCCGCTTGAGGTCTGGCCTGGGGAGACTGCTTCCGAGTTCTTAGGGGCCCCGGCAGCCTGGGGGGCTGCTTGCGTCTTAGGCACTTTGGGAATCCTGAAAGCGGGGACCGGGCGAGACGCTGCCTGCGCGAATGACTGGCGCGGCGCTGCTGGGGTGGCGTGCTGGGCCCTCCTCGGCAGGCAGAGTTTCAGAGCCTCATCATCTCTCTTTTTCTCCTCACATCTCTTCTGCATGGATGTAACAGCCGCACCGAAGAGACCGTGAGGGACGACAGGGGTGTCGAGGAGTTCCTCTTTTTCCTTAGTCGTCAGGTTGGTGAGCCCGAGCCAGCGTGCTCGCTCCTGAAGAACCATGAGGCCCATGGCTCTCCCAGTAGCCTGTATGGCTACCTTGTGGAGGCGGAGGATGTGGTCAGTTATAACGCAGATTTCTTCCCACACTGTGGTATCTGTGTTAGCTGTCATGTCCTCTTCTAGCTCAGCTTGGTAAGCCATTAGCATAGAAGAGGCATTGTGGGCTCTTACTGACAGAGCCGCTGCCTTGTAGCACTTATCTGTAAGGCTAGACTGGAAGCGGTCTGTTTTGGAGGGGAGAGATGGGGCCGATGAGGACAGAGACGTCTTCGGGTGAAGATGGCTCGCCACCAACGGCTCCACTTGTGGCATCCGGCGGAGGCCGATAGACTCCATCCCCTCACAATCCAGCAGGGAGCTCCCCACGATGGGGTGTTTCTCGCTGCAAGGTTTTGCTTTCCACGTCACCGCTATCTCATCGAGTAGCTCAGGGAAAACAGGCAACACATGCTTCCCCGTCTTTTTCGCCTTCTGCAATTTCTTACCGTCAAAACGAGACTTTACAACCTCTGTTTGTATGGCGGGCCACGGGATGTTGAGCCTAGCGGCTGCGCGCTTGCACATGTCCTGCATGTCGAGATCCAGGGGGGACGGCGGTGTCGGTTTTTCAACCTCGCCAGTAGCCGAGGGCTTTGCAGCCCAGCTGATGCTAGCCAAGGAGGTGGAATCTTCCTCCTCGCCGTCGTCAGACAGCAGGAGCTCCGAGTCAGCCGACTCATCTCCGTCCTCGTTAGCATCTCCTCCCCAGGTGACTCCAGCATCGCGGAAAAACACACGATCTCCGTGTGCCTCCAGCCACGGGAAAGCGGTCGCGATGGGCTGAGGGTCTGCCTCTGCCCAGCTCGGCCCTGGCGTTGCGGCCAAATCATCGGGCATCTCAGTTTCTCCTTGCGCCGCAGCAGCCTCACACAGCAAAGGGTCGCCGCCCGACAGGTTAGCCTGGCGAGCTAGCCTGCGGCGGAGTAGTTTGCGTGGGAAAGCCGCGCAGTGGATACAGTCGTGTGCAGGTGTCAGGGCAGCCTGAGCGTGAGATAAGCCCAGGCATGCCGCACACACGGGGTGTGTATCCCAGGCAGAAATCTTCTTGCCGCAAGGACAAAGTTTTGCAACTTCGTTGGCCGTTGTAGCCATGGTTAGCTAGAGGGTTGCGCACGTTAGCGAGACTGACACTGAGTGCGGAGAATATTGCTATTCCTCGCTAACGTGGGTTGAAAAGTGTTGCTACTTTTCTACAGGTATTGCTACCTAATGTGTAAAACCGCTAGCGTCGAAGGGTATCGCTACCTGATGGTGAAGCTAGGGGTACCTTTATTAGCAAAGTGTTGCTACTTCGCTTTCGGAAAGTATTGCTACTTCCCTGGGTGAAAGTATTGCTACTTGGCACCAGCACTAGTCAGTCAAAGTCAAAGTCAACTTTATTGTCAATTCTGCCACATGTACAGGACATACAGAGAATAGAAACTTCGTTACTCTCAATCCCTAGATAAAATAGAAAATGAACATTTAAATATAAGAGTGATTAAAAATGCAAGTAAAATATTTTAAAGTAAAAAAAATTAAATAATATAATACAATTTTACATATAACAAGAAAGCTATACAATATAAGGGTAAATGACATTGAGTGCAAACCAAGCAGAGTAGTGCAAATAGGCAAATAGTGCAAATGGAGATTTGGTAATGTACGGTAAGAGATAGTGTAACACAAAGTCTTATGAGGTAATGGCAGTCCAATGCTCCACAAAGTGACTGGTAACTGGTGCAGGCCAGTGAGTGAGTCAGAGTGTGTGTGTGTGTGTGTGTGTGTGTGTGTGTGTGTGTGTGTGTGTGTGTGTGTGTGTGTGTGTGTGTGTGACAGAGTTCAGTGAGACCGTGGAGGAGAGAGAGGAGAGGGGGCAGAATCGGGAGGGAGTTAAGCTTCCTGACAGCCTGATGGATGAAGCTGTCCTTCAGCCTGCTGGTCCTGGCCTGGAGACTCCGCAGTCTCCTCCCCGACGGCAGCAGCTTGAAGAAGCTTTGCATTGGGTGCGTGGGATCAGCCGCTATGCAAAGGGCTTTTTTAGTGAGACGGGTGCTGTAAATGTCCTGGAGGGAGGGGAGAGAGACACCAATGATCCTCTCTGCAGCTCTCACTATGCGTTGGAGGGTTCTATGACAGGACGCATTGCAGGCTCCAAACCACACAGTGATGCAGCTCGACAGGATGCTTTCGATGGTGCCTCTGTAGAAAGTGTGCATGATGGGGGCTGGTGCTCCTGCTCTTCTTAGTTTGCGGAGAAAGAAGAGACGCTGCTGTGATTTCTTGGCCAGTGCTGTGGTGTTGTACGTCCAGGAGAGATCCTCTGTGATGTGCACACCCAAGAACTTGGTGCTGCTCACTCTCTCCACAGACGCTCCGTCAATGGTCAGAGGAGCATGTTGGGTGTGCATTCTCCTGAAGTCCACAACAATCTCCTTTGTCTTCTCCACATTCAGAGAGAGATTGTTGTCAGCACACCACGTGGCCAGGCGTCTCACCTCACTTCTGTAGTCGGTCTCATCCCTGTTGCTAATGAGACCCACCACCGTTGTGTCGTCCGCAAACTTGATGAAGAGGTTGGAGCTGTATGATGGAGTGCAGTCATGGGTCAGCAGAGTGAAGAGGAGGGGGCTCAGCACACATCCCTGCGGGGCCCCCGTGTTTAAAATGATGGTGCTGGATGTGTTACTGCTGACCCGTGCTGTTTGAGGTCTTCCGGTGAGGAAATCCAACAGCCAGTTGCACAGTGAGGTGTTGAGCCCCAGCTGGACCAGTTTTTGAGTGAGCTGTTGGGGGATTATAGTGTTGAATGCTGAACTGAAATCTATGAACAGCATTCGAACATATGAGTCTTTTTTGTCCAGGTGTGTGAGTGCTGAGTGGAGTGCAGTGGAGATGGCATCATCGGTTGAGCGGTTGGGCCGATACGCAAACTGGAAGGGATCCAGGGAGGGGGGCAGGACAGTCTTGATGTGTTGCATGACTAGTCGTTCGAAGCACTTCATCAGGATGGGAGTAAGTGCAACAGGACGGTAGTCATTAAAGCAGGAGGGAGATGACTTTTTTGGAACCGGAATGATTGTGGTGGCTTTAAAACATGTGGGGACGACAGCCTGGATGAGTGATATGTTGAAGATGTCTGTGAAGACATCAGTGAGTTCCACTGCACAGTCTCTCAGTACACGACCAGGAATGTTGTCAGGACCCGGAGCTTTACGTGCATTGATCCTGCTGAGGGATCTCCTCACGCTGTCCGGGGACAGAGTCATCACCTGGTCACCAGGAGGGGGTGGGGTCTTCTGTGCAGTGGTGCTGTTTTGGACTTCAGAGCGAGCAAAGAAAGTGTTCAGCTCGTTCAGCAGGGGGATAGTGCTATCACAGGTCTGTGGTGGGGGCTTGTAATCTGTGATGGTCTGAATGCCCCGCCACAGGCTCCGTGAGTCTCTGCTGTCTTTGAAGTGATGCGATATTTTCCTGGAGTACTGTCTCTTAGCCTCTCTGATGCCACGGGAAAGGTTGGCCCTAGCTGTCCTCAGGCTTGCCTCGTCTCCATCTCTGAAGGCAACATTCCGAGCTTTCAGCAGCCTGTAGACCTCTCCTGTCATCCATGGTTTTTGATTGGCCCGGACAGTTATGGTTTTCGTGACTGTTACATCCTCAATACACTTGTTGATGTAGGCAGTAACAGTCTCTGCGTACTCCTGGAGGTCAGTGGTGTTGTTATAGGTGGCACCCTGCTTAAACATGTTCCAGTCTGTGGTGTTGAAGCAGTCCTGTAAAGCCTCTGAAGACCCTTCTGGCCACACTTTTATCTGCTTACGAACCGGTTTGGTGACTTTAACGAGCGGTCTGTAGGCAGGCATTAGCATGACAGTGATATGGTCTGAGGCGCCGAGGTGGGGGAGGGGAAAAGCTTTGTAAGCTCCTCTCTCGGTGGTGTAAACAAAGTCCAGTGTGTTATTTCCCCTTGTTGGAAAGTCAATGTGTTGTTGTATTTTTGGAAACACGCACTTTAAGTCTGCATGATTGAAATCCCCAGCCAGGATGAGAAAAGCATCAGGATGGGCTGTCTGCTGCTCACTGATGTGCTGGTACAGTTCATTCAGTGCCTCATTCCTGTTGTTGACATTGGAGGAGGGAGGAATGTACACAGCGCACAGTAGTATGGCTGTATATTCCCTCGGTAGATAGAATGGCCGGCACTTAATGACCATTAACTCCAGCACTGGTGAGCAGTGTTTGCAGACCGCAACAGCATCGCGACACCAGGCATCATTGATGTAAACACAAAGTCCTCCCCCGCGGGTCTTACCTCCCGCGACGATGACTCTGTCAGCACGGTAGCATGTTAGCTGGTCGAGCTGAATGGCGCGGTCCGGGACACTGTCGCTGAGCCATGTTTCCGTGAACACAAAAGCACAGCAGTCCTTTACATTCCTTTGAGATGAACGTAGCAGTCGGATGTCGTCCAGTTTATTTTCTAGCGAGCGTACGTTGGCCAGAACGATAGAGGGGATGGCGGGTTTGTGTGGGCTAGCCGCTAGCCTAGCTCGGATGCCACCGCGCTTACCCCTCTTCTGCTTCCTCTCACACCGCTTGAGGCGCATCCATTGTGGGCGAAGTGCGGGAGTGGGGGTCGGTGATTTAGGTGTCCACAGAGTTTAACTTAAAAAGTTTGTTTCTGCCGATGTCGAGAAGAAGTGTTCGGGCATATCCTCGCTTGCACACAGATAGACGCGACAAAGTCTTACAAAAACACTGCAACTTACAGGACGAAAAACACGAAAAAGTAGTTTGTTTGGGAGAGAGAGAAGCCGCTGCGTGTGCACGCGCCGCCATCTTGGAAGTAGAAAGTAGAAGTAGAAAGCTACAGAACAGTATTGCTACTGCTTGTATGCTAGTGGACAACTGAAAGGCTGGGAACAAAGCGCCCGGCGACCGAGTTGTTCACTCGAATCTGTGGACAGTTTAGCTTTAGCACCCAATAGCACAGCTGTCTACAGGCTTCTGTGAGAAGCGAGAAGAGGTTTTTGAATGACATCTGACGCTATGTCAGCCTATTATATAGGGAGGCACTGGCCCCTCCTGACATGGGCGTCACCTAGCCAGCCTGTAAGGGCTGGCGTAATGGTATTTGAGCTTCTGATGAGGTCACGCAGGAGGCGTTCCCCATAGTGAGACACGAAACGAATGCTATGAAAGAGAACCAGTTCTTGTAGAAAACCAGTTCCCAGTAGACCAGTTTCTTAGAATTGTTAGTCTGCCTGCCTGTTGATCGCTTATCTTCAGGGTGCTGTAGTTAGCACTGTCACCTTACAGGAGGGAGGCTCTGAGCTTAAGCCTGCTTGTGACATTTCTTTGTGGTGCTTAGAGGTTCTCCCTACATGGGTTTTCTCCTGGTACTCCAGCAGATTGCTGTGCTTTTTCTGCCTAAGTGCTTTCTAGCTAGCACCCACATCAGAGAGTGACTTATTTTGCCCAAGGACTGGAACAGCAAAAGGATCAAACCACCAACCTGCCAATTAGTAGATGACATGCAGGCACCCCATTTAGAGCAATTTTTTCCTACTTCTTTATTTAGCACTTGCACTTTCTTTTTAAAGATTTAATGGGGCTCCTATTGTTACAGAGAACATACTCTGAATAGCTGTTTCTGCAGTTAGAATGAAGGATACGCATTTTTGAGAGAGATATTTTCAGCAATTAGGTAAAATGTGTTTTTCAGGCCCAAGACTAAAAATTAAGTGTCACTTTTACCTGTACCAGTTTACATACTCTTCAGAAATCCTTGCTCATTAGCTCAAAACTTGCTTTATGTTTGTGTTTCCTTGGAGAGTGCCTCTTGTTACTGCCTTGATTGAGGTTTCGTGCAAGTTCGGGTGATAATAAACTGCATCACATCAATCATGCCAGCTAGATGTGTATGCTGTGCGACCCATTAGGTGACAACCTACGTGCCCGATACATTGCTGGCAGGCAGTGTTATCCTTGGCCAGAAAAGGGAGAACTCAGCTTGATGTGGAAGGAAAAGGACTCACTTTCTAAGATGTTTTCTGTCTTAATGTTCCTCTAAAGCACATGTGTCAAAATCAAGGCCCGCGGGCCACATCCGCCCCGGCGTACATTTATATCCGGCCGCGAGATCATTTTATATAGATGTATTATTATTGTTATGCATGGCCCGGCATATGAGCCGCTAATAATATACAAACTACAGATACCATAATGCAGTGCTGCAGCCTCCTTGCGGAACGCTAGGCTAACTGGGAACATTCCCGTCAGTGAAGTCAAACTTCTGTTATTGCGAAGGTAGGTGCTCACAATAGTGGAGAGAAAAGTTGATTCTGAAAGCAGAGCCTTTCAGCGCCAGTGGGTGACTGAATATATGTTTACAGACATTGCTGGTAAACCCGTGTGTGTTATTAGTGGAGCTAATGTGGCTGTAATTAAGGAATTTAATTTAAGACGGCACTACGAGACAAAACGTCAGGATAAGCTGAAAAACCTAAATGCAGATGAGAAACTACAGAAAGTAGAAGAGCTAAAGAAGAGTCTGACATTTCAGCAGACTTTTTTCACCGGAGCAAAATCACAAAGTGAAGCTGTTGTGAAAGCAAGTTTTACTGTAGCAGAGGAGACAGCCAAATCAGGCCGGTACCACTCTGAAGAGCTGCATGATGAAGGCGTGCGACGTCTTGTGTCCAGACAAAACGCAGATTTTGGCAAATGTGAGCCTGAGCAGAAATACGATTGCTGATCGGTAGGGATGGGTATTGATTTTTTTTTTTTGATTTTTTTTTTTTGCCTGCCCCGTTTGGCTCTTTTGCCATCAGAATTGTTGTCTAAAGGCAAAGAAAGATGCCCAACGGATTTACTTTACCAAATTGACCATCCCAGCCTTGCCATAATGGTCCATTTGATTCACCTTTTATTGTTTATTTTATTTTCACTTACTGACTATGGGACAGACTTGACTGGGGGAAAGAAGGGGAGAAAGAAAGAGGGAAAGAGAAACAGCTGAGAAGAGGGACGGGGGAGAAGGGCAAAAACCAAAAACCAACAGAATGAGCAGAAAAAGAAAAAAAAGAAGAAAAAAAGAAAAAAAATGCATATATCAATCACCTGGGTCACCTGCTGAGAAAGAAAAAAGAAAACAAGCAGAAGAGAACAAGAGTGATAGAATAAAAAACATCACAATGATATATGGGAATATGACAGTAAATACTAAATATTAAACATTATTGTGCAGCACATAAGATCAACAGAACACAGTGTGCTTTGAGGTAGGAGCCAAAAAGGGTGTAGTTTGTGGGTGTGATCACCCGTGTGTACACCTGTGAGCATGGACGCGCTTGTTTTTTGTTTTTTTAAAAGGTTCCTTCATGTAATGATCTGCTAGAGGGTGTGGGGGGGCCACAGCCCCGTCCTCCAGGGCATGAAGCAGGTATGGAGGAGATCAAAACTCCAGACATCCAGAGGCCCCCAGAACACAAGAGACCAAGGAAGACCAACAGAGGGGCAGCCGCGCCACTGTCCCAGAAAGAGCTGAGGAGAGTCCCAGATGAGGGCTCACTCAGCAGCCGCGGAGCAGAAACCAGGGGGAGTTGCAGTGACGCGCCCGTGAGCTCCGCCGGCAGCCAGCCGTGCCTGAGTGACCGAGCCCCAGGCCGAGAGGCCGGGGGCACCCCACCTCCGAAGTGGCCCGAGCAAGCCCCAGGCTCCAGGCCCCGATAAGCGGCTGCCAAGGAGTGAGCCGGTGTGTACCTGGACGCCCACCCCCGGACACAAAGAACCACCAACGCACCGATGGCTGAGGGAGTCCGCCACTGGCAGGGGAAGTGGTGGTAGGGGGAGATAGGCCTCCATACCTTGGAGGGCCTAAGATGTCCCCAGAGAGGTGGCGCCTGACACCCAACCTGACATATAGACACAGAAATACAGGCACACACATATACAAACATCCATTCCCACCCTCATGCTCTCATATACACTTACTCCACACTCAACCAACGTGGAGACAGACATAAAGAGACGCTGTACACACGATCACACTCCCCAAGCGTACTCTAAGCCCCGGGTCTAGGTACCCTTGCCCCTGGAGGGGGGGGAACTGCCCCCAGACCCAGGTGGTGTTACCCTTTTCCCTGCGGTGGGGGGAGGCAGACCGCCCCGACTCCGCAGCAGCAGGGAGGCCCCACACTCCAGACCGCAGTCGGACGGCCAACTCCTCCTCCTAGCCCCCCCGCTCCAGCAGGTCGCAGAGAATGGGGGTGAGAGAAGACTCCAAACCTCCCTCCACCCGCTCATTGTAGTGTTGATGCATGTGTGTTCTAAGGTGCATTTAAAACCCAGGAGGGCATGGTGCTACCTGCCAGATAGCAGCAGGTAAGCGCATGGTCCCTCCTGCTGGCCCTCAATGTCTACGTGTATTTAACATTGAGAGGTGGGCAACGACGCCAGGGGTGGGGTGTACACCCTGATGGTACTTTGGATTCCGTATATCGTGCCCACCCCCAAGATCCTATATGTATGTGTAATGAGAGTGTGAGTAATGTGAATGTCTAAGTTGTGGGATAAAATTGAGGCAGAGGCAGCCAAAAGGGGAAAGGAGGGGGGGAGGGGGGGGGGGGTGGCCTCCTCTGCACCCTGGTGACATACCCCTACTCCAAGGTCCTGCATGTGTGGGTGGTTGTGGTGGAGCGGGAAGAGGGAGGCAGCTGGAGATGGGGAGGGGCAAGTGACCCCTCCCTGGGGCCAGCTCCCCCGCTGACCCCATTAGGCACCCCCATACCCCGCGACCCACCAGGGAAAGAGGGCCCAGGCCTATCCAGACCGGGGCCCAGCGCAGCAGCACCTCCCGGCCCCACAGAGCCCAGGACAGTCTACCCAACCCCACCACAGAGAAAACTGCACCCACCCCACCATCCACTCTTCTTCCAGACTACATAAGACAATAAACACCCAGGCTGAGATCTTCCTCCACCTCTCCTGTATCTCCCCCTCCTGTAGAGAGAGCCCCTGAGGAGAGGAAAGCTCCTGCAAGATGTGACAATCTTCCCCACCAGTTGAAGAGCCCCCCAGGTGGCTCGATGCACCGGCGGCACCCTGCTCCAGGGCTGGGCCCTCATGCACCCACCCACCCACAACCCCGGCAACACACCAACCAGGACCCAAGCCCCCGAGGCCCGGCCCGGGCCCCAGCCCAGAGATGGGATGGGTATTGATAAGATTTTAACGATTCCGATTCCATTTTCGATTCTGTTTAACGATTTGATTCTTTATCGATTCTCTTATCGATTCTTATTTTTAAAAAAGGAGAACACTAAGGTCGATTAGCTTAGAACTTTGTTTTTTATCTTCTCTTTGAACAAGATAGAAATTTAGGAGTAACATGGCCTTACAAACCCAACAGTGAGATCTTAAGAGATCCAGCCTACGGCTCTTCAATGGGGTGTCACAGGGTCCCCAGGAAAAAAAATGTAAATGTAAAATAATAAAATAAATATTCTCCTGTAGCAATAACAAAGTGTAACATAAATTATTCTGTAGCAATTACACAAGAATATCCAGTAATGTCCCTGCCTACAATTAAACATATTCACTTACCAAAGTGAAATCGGGGCATCTGCTGTGGCAAATGGGTGCAAGCCTTTGACCACAAACTCAGTCACTGCTCGGTGACATTCGTCTATCCTGGCCTGAAAGGAGACGCTACCGGTAGACTGCAGTGAGAACTGCCAGCATATGAGACAGCCAGACTCTGTCTGTCTCTCTCGTCATGGTCACCTAAATGCACAGTAATGGCAGGTTTTGTAATAAGGCAGATCGCGCTAACATAATATGCACTGTTAGTTGATTATTTACCTGCCGCATTAACGGGAGAGGACGTGCAAGCGTTACCGCTGCTGCTCGGTTGAGATTCACGAGTCCGGAGCGGAATTAAAAACACGACATTCATTTAAGGTTATCACGTGTTTTGTGAGCAAATGCTTTTGCATATTCGTAGTGTTTCCTCCCTTAAATGAAATATCTACTTTGAAAGTATTGCAAGTTGCCCTGTTGTCATCCGTTCTCGTAAAGTATAACCAAGCTTTTGAGCATTTGAGCCGCTGGCGCCGTGTTTCCTGCCAGGTAAATGACGCTCCGCAACGTGGTGACGTCATTCGGGGCGACTGGAATCGATAAGGGAATCGTTTGCAAAAATGGCAAACGATTCCAAGGAATTGAAACAGTGGGAACCGGTTCTCAACAAGAACCGGGTTTCGATACCCATCCCTACTGATCGGGTTGGTGAGATGGCCACTGATTTAAGAACACAGTTGTGTGAAAGAAGCAAAAACTTTATTGCATACTCTCTTGCTGTGGATGAAAATATAGACATGATGCACATTGCACAGCTGGCCATCTTCATCTGTGGAGTGGAAATATTGAACATTAAGTCGATGCACGGGACAATGACAGGAAAAGACATTTTTGAAAATGTATGTCAAAGTGTAACCAACATGAAACTGCCCTGGGACAAACTTGTTGGACTTGCAACAGATGGAGCGCTGGTGTTGTGCGGTGAAAAAAGCGGACTAGTCAGCAGGATGCGAGTAAAGATGCAGGAGGAGAACTGTACCGGTGAGCTAACAGCATATCACGGCATCATACAGCAGGAAACGCTGTGTGGTAAAGTCCTAAAAATGGAGCATGTAATGACCACTGTAACGCAAACCGTGAATTTTATCGGAGCTAAAAGTTTAAATCCCCGTCAATTTCAGTCTTTTATGTGGGAAATAGATTCAGAGTTTGCCGACATTCCTTATCATACAGAGGTCCGTTGGCTGAGTTGGGATAAAAATTCTCAATAGTTTTTGAGCTCAGCAAGGAAATCTGTCAGTTCATGGACATGGCATGCATGATGCGGTGAAGGCATTTTAAGTGAAGCTGTCAAAAATGCACCAGTGCAACCTGCCTCACTTTCCCCGTTGCCGGGTAATGTTGAACCGAGTCAGCGGACTTTGCTGAACTGCAAAGACACACACACACACACACACACACACACACACACACACATATATATATATATATATATATATATATATATATATATATATATATATATATATATATATGTATATATATATATATATATATATATATATATATATATGTATATATTAGGGGTGCAACGATATTCGTATCGATATTGAACCGTTCGATACAGTGCTTTCGGTTCGGTACGCATATGTATCGAACAATACAACATTTGTAATTTATTTTATCAATTTTCCTTCTGACGATGCTGTCTGTGTTGAGCGCTCAGTGAATCTGCATTCGACTACTCCGCCTAGGCTCGACAGTGCAGCCTAGGCGGAGTAGTCGAATGCAGATTCACTGAGCGCTCAACACAGACAGCATAGTCAGAAGGAAGAGCGCAGGGCAAGCTAGCGAGACAGAAGTTAAGCTCTCCTTGTAACAGGCAAATTGAACCTCATTCAGATCTGGCGTTTGGAATTATTTTGGTTTTCATGTGACGTATGACCCTGAAGGTAAGCGAGTCATGGACTAAAGTAAAACAGTATGTTGGATGTGCCATGCAATGCTCAATTACATTGGTGTGAACTAGTGTGTTAGCGCAGTTAGCTCGTTAACGTGTTGGCCGTCTAGCCCCATGCACGGAGCGATCGGCGGTAGCTCGTTAACGGAGATTTGCCGTGTTGTGGCGTTAAGGTCATTTCAACGAGATTAACCTGAAAGCACTAGTGGGAACACAACGAATATGACTGCACATTTCAAATTCAAATTCAAATTTTATTTGTCACGTACACAGTCATACACAGTACGATATGTAGTGAAATGCTTGGACAACTGCTCGTGACCTAAAGAAAACAAAAAAGGAAAGGCTATGAATAAGATAGGAAATAAATATGAAAAATTAAAAAGGGTAAATTTAACTAGGAAGGAATAAAATATAAATTAAGGTTAAAAATGAAATAACTGTACAACACAAATTAGAATGAAGGGTAAATTTAACTGGGAAGAATAAGATAAAATATATAAATTAAAGTTGAAAATAAAATAACTGTACAACAAAATACACAATACACAATATAGAACTATATAAGAATGTATGAAGAAATCTAAATATAAATAAATATATACACAATAACAGCAGCTGTACAAGTATTAACTGGAAATGAAGAATATAGTGACCAGTGTTGTGCAAAAACAAAGTCCAGAAAGTCCAGTGTGTGTGTAAGAACCATATGTGTGGGTCAGTACTGTGTGGTGGTGTGATTGAGAGACCGTATCGCCTGCGGGAAGAAGCTCCTCCTCAGTCTCTCTGTGTTGGTCTTCAGGGAGCGGAATCGCTTTCCTGACCTCAACAGAGAGAACAGTCTGTTGTTGGGATGGCTGAGGTCCTTCACGATCTTCCTGGCCTTGGTCCAGCACCGCCTGCTGTAGATTGAGTGCAGGTCAGGGAGCTCGGAGCGGATGGTGCGCTCAGCTGACCGCACAACCCTCTGTAGAGCTCGTCTGTCCTGCATGGTGCTGTTCCCGAACCAGGTTAAGATGTTTCCCGCCAGGATGCTCTCTATGGTGCACGAGTAAAAGTTCCTGAGCACCTTGGAGGGCAGTTGGAAGTCTCTCAAGCGTCTGAGGTGGTAGAGACGCTGTCGGGCCTTTTTCACCACGGTGTTGATGTGACAGGACCATGACAGGTCCTGCGTGATGTGAACTCCGAGGTATTTGAAGCTGTCCACTCTCTCCACTGGGCACTCGTTGATGACGGGGGTCTGGTAGTTCCTCTCCTGCTTAGTGCTGAAGTCCACTATCAGCTCCTTTGTCTTACTGACGTTTAGAAGGAGGTTGTTCCTCTGGCACCAGTTCTCCAGATTCCTAATCTCCTTCACGTAGGCCGTCTCGTTGTTATCAGAGATCAGGCCCACCACGACGGTGTCGTCAGCAAACTTGATGATGGTGGTGGAGCTGGTAGTGGCCACACAGTCATATGTGTACAAAGAGTACAGCAGGGGGCTCAGAACACACCCCTGGGGGGCTCCAGTGCTGAGAGTGGTGGAGGCTGAGACATGTCCGCCCATCCTTACTGCCTGTGGTCTGCCAGTTAGGAAGTTGGAGATCCACTGACACATAGATGAGCTGAGTCCCAGATGCTCCAGCTTGGTGGTGAGTGTGGAGGGAATTATGGTATTAAATGCAGAGCTGTAGTCTATGAAGAGCATTTTAACATAATTCCCCCTTCTAGTGTCCAAGTGAGTGAGTGATGTGTGGAGGAGATGAGAGATGGCATCGTCTGTGGAACGATTTGGACGGTAAGCGAACTGTAGTGGGTCCAGTGTGTCTGGTAGTGAAGAAATGATGAAGTCTCTGACCAGGCGTTCAAAGCACTTCATCACTACTGAGGTGAGGGCTACAGGGCGATAGTCATTGAGAGAAGCAGGGTGGGGTTTCTTCGGGACAGGAACAATGATGGACTCTTTGAAGCATGTGGGGATCACCGACTGAGATAAAGAGATGTTGAATATCTCAGTGAACACAGGAGCTAGCTGGTATGCGCAGTCTCTTAGGATACGACCTGGGATGCCGTCTGGTCCTGCTGCTTTCCTGGTGTTCACTCTCTTGAAGGCTCTCCTTACTTCATGCTCGGAGATGACGAGCACGTTTCCGGTGCTGGCAGTATCTTCCTGTCTGCAGCCGTTAGCGCCGCTAACACTAGCATTGTTGGAGACCTTAGCTGCAGCCTCGAAGCGAGCATAGAAAGTGTTCAGCTCGTCTGCCAGAACACAACGAATATGACTGCACATTTACGCCGACATCATCCTAGTGCAAAGACAAAAACAACAAGCATGCTACTAACTTTAGCCGAGTCATTTAGACAGCTGTTAGCACGTGATTCTCCTTATGCTGCTGAGAATATAGCCCAGAAGAAGCGGATAGTATAGCTTTTATTTTGGAAAGAGCCATTTCTCTGTAATAAACTCTCTTTTCCAAAGATGAGTGATTCCTCAATCAGATACAGGGCTCGCAATATCGCTAGCCCGACGTCCCGGAGCTAGCGATTTTTTCAGTCGGGCTACCAAAATCTATCTCTTCCCTGCCCGTCGGGCTATTGTAGGAAAAATATATGTCAATGCTTTTGCATTCTTTCAGAAATGTAGCTGGGTAATTATGTCATTGGCATCGGTGAGCCACTGTCAATATGTGACATATTGAAGTCGCGTTTGAATTTGCGCTTGTTTTTTGCTTTCACTTTGCAATCGCGCGAACTGTGTATAGAGAGGGACAGCACTGATCTGTGAGTGATGATAATTTGTGCACCAATTCCTCTGACATCGTCTTATTAATCGTTAGCTTACTATGCAAACATGACAAGTGAAATCTCCCGCAGCAAGCTTAAACATGTGAGAGGTTGATCGCGCAGAGAATCGCTGAGCTTATGTGAGTGCGTGTGTAAAAGCATTTCAGTTCTGCTGAGCCAAATAAGACAGGTCAGGGTGAAGAAGTGACAGCCAAAGAAAAGCTTACCACAAAACGGAGAAGTTATGACAAATCAGACTATAAGGCAAAAAGAAAGTGCAGCTTTATGGTTTCATGGACAAAAGAATTTCTGTGGCAGCAATATGATGAGCTAAATAACCAGGGCTGCACATAAGTGGTCCGCAGGTGCGCATTCGCTGTCAAAATAAAAAACACGCACAAGGGTTAGGGTTAAATTTAAAAACTGTACTTTTGAGTTAAAATATATATTTATAATTTTAATAAATGACAAATAAAAAAATGCATGAACATTTTTTTTGTATCGAAAAAATATCGAACCGTGACACCAAAGTATCGAACCGAACCGAACCGTGAATTTTGTGTATCGTTGCACCCCTAATATATATATATATATATATGTATATATATAATATATATATGTATATATATAAATAAATAAAATCTGGAATAATATTCCTGTCTGTTTTTATTCATATTTATGTTTAAAAAAAACATTGTTTTAGTGTGTTCAATAAACGTTTATCTTGTTTGGCCTGCGACCTAAAGTGTTGAGTTTTGGCCCTCTGTGCAATTGAGTTTGACACCCCTGCTCTAAAGCATGCTGCCACTTCTGCCGTCTACATTGCCTTGTTGTTTTTTTTCAGGGTCCGGCTACAGCTGTTCAGAACACAGAATATGGGCTGGGGAGTGAGAGCCATGCAGGATATCCCTCAAGGAACATTCATTTGCGAGTGAGGATTGTTTCATAAGTGAAGCAATAAAATGTAGTGTGTTTAAGAGCATAAAAGATATATAAAATGAGCTGTGCTATAAGCTCACTTCCGTTCTGATCCACAGGTATGTTGGCGAGATCATCACAGATGGAGAGGCTGACAAAAGAGAGAATGATTCCTTCCTGTTTACTCTCGACAATAAGGTGATTCAATAAGTTTAAATACATTTTTAAAGCTGCACTCAGCAGAGTTTATTTATATATAGCCATGGATAAAAGGAAGTCCATTTTTTGCAATTCTAAAGTCTTAGTGTAAATTGTAGGTTAAGGTACAACATCTTGAAAAATCAGGCACTGTGTTGAAGACTTTGTAGTACTGTATCACCCCAACAGAGCTCCTCGCTCTCAGACTGCGGGCTTACTTGTGGTTTCTACAGTATTTAAAGTTAGGATGAGAGTCACAGCCTTCAGCTTCCAGTATGGATTCAGGAAACAGACACCCTCTGTACTTTTAAGACTAGGGTTAAAGCTTTCCTTTTCGATTTTGGTCTTTCTGACTTAGTTTCTCAGGTCATTTTAGAGAAATTTTGGCCCACTAATTTTCACAACATTGCTTCAGTTTCCAGGCATTTGTTTATGAACAGCTCTTAGTGTCCTGCCACAGCGTTTCAATAAGGTTGAAAACTTGACTTTGACAGGACTATTGCAGCACCTTCATTCAGTCCAACTATTCTGGAAATGAATTGCTGCTGTGAGCAGCAGTTTACATGTTCTCACTGTAGGTTCAACTTAATGATAAAACTGTTGATAAAATCTAGATTAACTGTTTGCTTTTGTAGAAGCTGATCATATGTTTTTTTGCTCTTTCAACTTCATCATGGGGGTGTCACCTTTTTCTAACATCTATCTTATCAAAAGGCAGTCATTAGCAGGATACAAATTTTGCTTTCCTTTTTTTCTTTTTGGTTTGTTTTTTTAACATGTGTGCAGGTTGGGGATGCCCATTGTATTGATGCAAGACTCTTTGGCAACATTGGTCGCTTCATCAACCACCTGTGTGAGCCCAACCTACTGGCTGTGAGGGTGTTCACCATACACCAGGACTTACGCTTCCCCCGGATAGCCTTCTTCTCCAGTCGGTCCATCAAAGCTGGAGACCAGATAGGGTGAGTGGTGACGAAAAATCAGTGGGCCCAATAATGGCTATTTGCTAAATGGCTGATCAATTAAAAAGCAAAAAGATGGGAGAAATGCACTTTAACCAAGTTATGAGTGCTGAGGTTGCATAGTTCATCCAGCAGAGGGCACTTTGCAACTTCCCTGTTGGGTAACCATCCAAACAGCATAAAATAGTAATTAAATGAGCGTGTATGTAAATGTGTCAAGTGTCTGCCTTGGGATCTCCTCAGAGTAGTACACTACCAATCAAAAGTTTGGACACACCTTGTCATTTAATGGTTTTTCATTGTATTTCCTATTTTCTATATTGTAGAAGCATGCTGAAGACATCAAATAGATGAAGCAAGATATATTAAATTATGTAGCAAAGAGAAGAAATGGATAAATAACTCTAAATGTGTTTTATATTTTAGATTCCTGAAAGTAGCCACGCTTTGCTTTGTTGATGGCGCTGTACACCCTTGGCCTTCTCTCAGTGAGCTTCATGATGTAGTCACCTGAAATGGTTTTTACTTCACAGGTGTGCCTTGTCAGGGTTTAATTGTTGCCTTCTTAATGAGGTTGGCACCATCAGTTGTGTTGTGCAGAAGTCAGGTTAGTACACAGCTGATAGCCATATTTGACAACTGTTAGAATTCATACTATGGCAACATCTGTTTGCTTTTGTAGAAGCTGATCATGTGTTTTTTGTTCTTTCAACTTTTATGCGTCACACAAAGACATACAGGGAGTGCAGAATTATTAGGCAAATGAATATTTTGTCCACATCATCCTCTTCATGCATGTTGTCCTACTCCAAGCTGTATAGGCCCGAAAGCCTACTACCAATTAAGCATATTAGGTGATGTGCATCTCTGTAATGAGAAGGGGTGTGGTCTAATGACATCAACACCCTATATCAGGTGTGCATAATTATTAGGCAACGTCCTTTCCTTTGGCAAAATGGGTCAAAAGAAGGACTTGACAGGCTCAGAAAAGTCAAAAATAGTGAGATATCTTGCAGAGGGATGCAGCAGTCTCAAAATTGCAAAGCTTCTGAAGCGTGATCATCGAACAATCAAGCATTTCATTCAAAATAGTCAACAGGGTCGCAAGAAGCGTGTGGAAAAACCAAGGCGCAAAATAACCGCCCATGAACTGAGAAAAGTCAAGCGTGCAGCTGCCAAGATGCCACTTGCCACCAGTTTGGCCATATTTCAGAGCTGCAACATCACTGGAGTGCCCAAAAGCACAAGGTGTGCAATACTCAGAGACATGGCCAAGGTAAGAAAGGCTGAAAGACGACCACCACTGAACAAGACACACAAGCTGAAACGTCAAGACTGGGCCAAGAAATATCTCAAGATTGGTTTTTCTAAGGTTTTATGGACTGATGAAATGAGAGTGAGTCTTGATGGGCCAGATGGATGGGCCCATGGCTGGATTGGTAAAGGGCAGAGAGCTCCAGTCCGACTCAGACGCCAGCAAGGTGGAGGTGGAGTACTGGTTTGGGCTGGTATCATCAAAGATGAGCTTGTGGGGCCTTTTCGGCTTGAGGATGGAGTCAAGCTCAACTCCCAGTCCTACTGCCAGTTTCTGGAAGACACCTTCTTCAAGCAGTGATACAGGAAGAAGTCTGCATCCTTCAAGAAAAACATGATTTTCATGCAGGACAATGTTCCATCACACGCGTCCAAGTACTCCACAGCGTGGCTTGCAAGAAAGGGTATAAAAGAAGAAAAACTAATGACATGGCCACCTTGTTCACCTGATCTGAACCCCATTGAGAACCTGTGGTCCATCATCAAATGTGAGATTTACAAGGAGGGAAAACAGTACACCTCTCTGAACAGTGTCTGGGAGGCTGTGGTTGCTGCTGCACACAATGTTGATGGTGAACAGATCAAAACACTGACAGAATCCATGGATGGCAGGCTTTTGAGTGTCCTTGCAAAGAAAGGTGGCTATATTGGTCGCTGATTTGTTTTTGTTTTGTTTTTGAATGTCAGAAATGTATATTTGTGAATGTGGAGATGTTATATTGGTGTCACTGGTAAAAATAAATAATTGAAATGGGTATATATTTGTTTTTTGTTAAGTTGCCTAATAATTATGCACAGTAATAGTCACCTGCACACACAGATATCCCCCTAAAATAGCTAAAACTAAAAACTACTTCCAAAAACATTCAGCTTTGATATTAATGAGTTTCTTGGGTTCATTGAGAACATGGTTGTTGTTCAATAATAACATTATTCCTCAAAAATACAACTTGCCTAATAATTCTGCACTCCCTGTATGTAAAAAGAAATGACTGTCCATCATTGCTTTAAGAACTGAAGGTCAGCCAGTCCAGAAAATTGCTAAAACTTTAAATGTGTCCCCAAGTGCAGTCGCAAAACCATCAGGCATTGCGATGAAACTGGCTCACAAGGAAGACCAAGAGTCACCTCTGCTGCTGAGGATAATTTCATCCGAGTCACCAGCCTCAGAAATCGCAAGTTAACAGCACCTCAGATTAGAGCCCTGATAAATCCCATACAGAGTTCCAGTAACAGACACATCTCTACATCAACCTTTCAGAGGAGACTGTGTGAATCAGGCCTTTATGGTCAAATAGGTGCTAAGAAACCACAATTAAGGAAAAGCAACAAGCAGAAGAGATTTGTTTTGGCCAAGAAACACATGGACATTAGACCAGTGGATATCTGTGCTTTGGTCTGATGAGTCCAAATTTGAGATCTATGGTTCCACCTGCCATGTCTTTGTGTGACACAGAAAAGATGAATGGATGGTCTCTACATGCATGGTTCCCACCATGAAGCATGGAGGAGGTGGTGTGATGGTGTGGGGGTGCTTTGTGGCACAGTTGGGTTATTCGAAATTGAATGCACACTGAATCAGCATGGCTACCACAGCATCCTGCAGCAACAGGCCATCCCATCCCATGCCTTCAGTGAGAATCTACAACGTAAATAGTTATAAAAATAAAGAAAAACCATTAAATGACAACGTGTGCCTGGGAGACTTGGGAGCCTTGGGAGTCTTTCACATTGACTTTGGGAGACTTGGGAGCCTTGGGAGACTTTCACATTGACTCAGTAATAGCAACATATTTTAATGAGATGCAGGGACAAAAATAACCACTGCATGTGACTGCTGAGACTAATGTGTACTCAAAGTTTTAGATGAATTTGTTTGGAAACTGAACTGTTCTTCATGCAGCAGGGTGCAAAGATGAAGCTTCTGTCTGAGTAATAATGTTGGAAATCTGTTTTATGTTTCTGAACGAAGAAAACAAAATTGGCCAATATATCGGAATATCTGATTTTTAAATGACCAAATATCAGTATCTGTATTAAAAATCAGAAATTGTCCAGGCTGTAGGATGAACAAGTTAACACAGTTGTTCTCTTTTCCTCAACAGGTTCGATTATGGTGATCACTATTGGAGGGTGAAAAGCAAGTACTTCAGCTGTCAGTGTGGATCTAATAAGTGTCGTCACTCAGTTGCTAGTAAATAGAAATTCACTGATTCCTCTTTGTTACTGTGGCCTCTTTAATGTAAGAAACACTGCCCCCTGAACCAGATACCATGTAAGAGTAATGTCATGACTACACGCAGTTATGTTGTCTGATATTTACCTGAAATGAAAGAGAGACATGTTTTAATCACCAAAGCACAAGATCTAACTTATTATAATGAAGTTACTTTTCTGCCAGAAAAAATAGTGCTAATGAAGACTGAGAGACACAGATGATTTTTACATTCATGGATTCTTCCTTTCATATTTCTACATGTGGAATAATGAAGTTAACTGATTTGTGGTAGTCTGAGTTCTTTTGTGAACTTTTAAGTTTTTAACCTCATGTTTGCTTTGTAGTCATTAAACATATTTTATATCATCTGTGGTATTTTTTTGTGTTAATAGAGAAATGTTTCAGTAGATGCAGCTTTTTTCCCTTCTTTTTGCCGGATGATGAGGTCTGTGTTACATTTGGTATTCCAGTTCATCTCAGGCTTCTTGGATTGATGGTAGTGATTAGGGGTGGGCTTTTATAATCGACTTATCGATTCTGGCTTGGATAACGTAAAATCGATTCATTAAAATCCTGAATCGATTTTTTAATATAAATTTATTTTGCCTAAAATGCCAGAATCTCAGGTAAAATCTCACAAAATTTCAACCACCACCAAACAGCTAAGACAGTAAATGAGAGCAGAAACACGGATTCTGCACAAAGACTTAAACACACAGCGCGACCCGCGGATCAGAATCAGTTAGATGTCGCCTTTCTCACGGTTGGGGCTGAAAGCCGACAGCTTGGTGATTCTGATCTGCCGCGCTTTGTGTTCACGCCCTTTATGCTTTTTGTTACCTAGTGGCTACACAAGCCAAGAAGTACCAACGACTGGATTTGGTGTGTGGTAGTGACAGGTATATGAACTTTTTTTTTTTTAATTATTTGAATATATATGAGTGCTTGTGTATAAATACACAAACAATACACGTATACTTTCAATTGTGTAATTTAAGTGATCTAGATAGCTCTGTTTTGGAAGTTCAGTTAACGCTAGAAATGTGTTTTGGAATTTGTACGTGCTTTGTCTCTAGGGGCCAACATATATAAATAAAACCACGTGTTTTTTTTTTTTTTTTTTTACATTAGTAATTCCTTTTGTGCATAATTTTATATTGTTGTTAATAATATATTAATTAAAGCAACAAAACAACCTGAAGAGCCGGCTCTTTTAAGTGATCTGAGCCGAAAAAGCCGGTTCTCTAAAAAGAGCCGGAAATCCCATCACTAATTGATGGGTTTGAGAGTATAGATTGTATGCAAAGAAGGTAAATCTAGCCATACAAATCTCTTTTTTTTCTTTTTTTAAATTATAGCCATCACTGTTAACAAAACATATGATGCCTTTTGTATGGCCTCCTTTAACAACGTGCTAACCTTTTTTACAATCAATATTGTATGGATGTATCGAAGCTGGATGTGACAATTTGTTTAAGAGCAGGGGTTTGATGAGAAATTTACAGCCCAGTAAAACCACTGCATAAAAACTGATCCCTTTCGTTTAGATTAAAAGGGGGGAAAAGTACAAAATTAATATGCAGTTAACCGGTGATTTACAAAGATTACGAACAGCATGTTTTAATTTAAGTAATCCTCTTCCACTCCTCCATGATGATGTCGCGGAGTTTGTGGATGCTAGAGACCTTGCGCTCCTCCACCTTCCATTTGAGGATGCCCCAGAGATGCTCCATAAGGTTTAAGTCTGGAGTTATGCTTGGCCAGTCAGTACCTTTACCCTCAGTTTATTTAGCAAGGGACTGCTCTTTTTCGAGGTGTTTGGGGCTGTTATCATGTTGGAATATTGTCCTGTGGCCCAGTGTCTGAAGTGAGGGGATCATGCTCTGCTTCAGTGTGACACAGTACATGTTGGCATTCATGGTTGCCTCAATTAACTGTAGCTCCCTATAGGGCTGGGCCATATCATACCGTTCACGGTAATACCGGTATAATGTTGGGCAACGATAAGAAAATGAAATATTGCGATAGAATATGGGTAAAACGCGCATGCGCAGTGCCTTTGTCTTCATGCCGACATGGCAGAAAAAGCATGGCGGCGAAGGAGAATGAGAAGGGCGAAAACGGATCGTTGAATGAAACAGATGAACCAGAATTGGTTTGTTAAAATGGTGCAACTTCAGTGGTGTGGAACGAATAGTTAAATTCAATTCAATTTTATTTATATAGCACCAAATCACAACAAAAGTCGCCTCAAGGCGCTTCATAGATACAGAGAAAAACCCAGCAATCATATGACCTAGAGCTGGGCAATATAAGATTTTTTTCATATCACGATGTTTTTTTCATTTCAGGCGATAACGATATCTATCACGATATAAGCCAAATAACTATATTTGTAAGATTTAATGTGCCGTTGCTCACAAGTAAAATGTGAAATAATCAGCAGCTTGTTTTTATTTAAATATTTATTTCCCATAATAAGTTCAAGAGGGTAGATGTACTTAAGGAACATGAGACTTTTTCAGATAAATAAAGGCAAATATGGCAAAATACACAAAAGGCAGCCGCTGAAGCGTTTAAGTTTCAAAATAGAACAAACAAAACAGACTACTAAATTGTCAATTCCACTTAGAAACAAAATATTAATTCTAAAAATAAATCTTAGTAAGTTTTACAGAAGATCAGACAAAATTGACTAACTTTTGTCAATATCAGATAAACTGAGAACTAAAAGGGAATTCTCAATCTCTCCTTGTTGTATAGCTTAGCTTTTCAAACAGTTACTTTAATCTGACAAAAGCCGAATGACGAATTAGCGCTTCCAGTCAGAGATTGAGCATGCACCGCTTTATTGTATTTCCAGACTTGCTTTCGGCACATTTACAGTGCGCGCTACTCTGTTTTTGTCAGACTTGAAATAGCCGAAATACCTTCACACTACGGAACTTCTGTGGCTCTTCCGTTCGACAATCTCTCCGGCATTAGAACCATCATCTGTTTTCTCTTCGGTAACCTTCGGTCACGCTCAGTTGATCTTTCTCTAGTCGGCACACTCATTTCCTCCATTACCAGGCGGCACAGCGGCTGGCTGCTTCCCAAACAAATACACATGTGCGGCACGTAACAAGTCACGTGACGTGACGCTGCGGCTGTGATTGGTTCGGCTCTGCGCTACTTCATTTGGATTGGCTGTTGTTCTTTTTTTTCTTTTTTTTAAAGAGGACAAGAGAGACGAGGCCTATCGCAATAGTTTAACTTTTCTATCGAGGAAAAGTTATCACGCAATGCATATCGTTATCGTTCTATCGCCCAGCTCTAATATGACCCTCTATGAGCAAGCACTTTGGCGACAGTGGGAAGGAAAAACTCCCTTTTAACAGGAAGAAACCTCCGGCAGAACCAGGCTCAGGGAGGGGCGGCCATCTGCTGTGATTGGTTGGGGTGAGACAAAGGATTATGACTCGTTCCTCTCCTTCAGAGAACAGAAGCTATAGACATAACTATTCGTTCTCTTTCAGTCGATTCACTCGGTACAACACATAAGTATGGTATACACGTATAGTATATATAAGTATACACGCCCCACAGAGCAGCCACTGAACCGGAATCGGACCATCACATCCTTAGTGAGTGGTAGACCCAGCAGAAAGGACAGCATGAGCCACCGAAGGGGCTGTAACGTCCAACCGATAAAACCGCACAAAAGTGTGCGGTGATGCCCAACTAGCTGCCGCACAAATGAGGTTGCCATCCCCCTGGTGGAATGAGCTCTCACCCCGTGGGGCAAAGCGAGACCTCTGGTGCCGTATGCCAGTGAGATAGCTTCTATAATCCAGTGGGAGAGCCTCTGTTTGGACAGAGCTCTAGCTCTATTTGGATTAGCGAAGCAAACAAACAGCTGGTCACTTAAACGCACATTCTGAGTGCGCTCAATGTAGGTGCGTAGCACATGCACTGGACAAAGAAAATGCATGCTCTGCTTCTCAGATGCAAAAGGAGGGGAGCAAAAGCTCAGCCACTCAAACTCCATTGAGCTATAAGATACGACCTTTTGGCCATCAGGAGAGAACTGTGTGCAGGAGGGATGCACAGACAGCGCATGAAGGTAACCCACTTGCTTTGCCAAAGGCAAAGCGAGAAGTAATGCAGTCTTATATGAAAGAAATTTCATATCCACAGACTCAGTGGGTTCAAACGGGGGGCTACAAAGGGCCTCCAGCACCAAAGACAAGTCCCAAGCAGGGACATTGGACTTAAGCACGGGCCTCAGCCGGCGAACTCCTTTCAGAAAACGTATGGCGAGGGGATGTGCACCTAGTGTTACCCCGTCAAAGCCAATATGACAAGCAGATATAGCTGCTAAATAAACCTTAATTGTCGAAAATGAAAGGCCCTTATCCAGCAGCTCCTGCAGGAATGTCAAAACAGCCACAATAGAGCACTGAAATGGCAGAGTGTGGTGGTCCATTTGTAAGCGTACAAGCCTCTAGTAGATGAGGCCCTAGCACTCTGAATTGTCGCTATCACACTAGGTGGCAAACCCTTAACAATCAAGTTTAACCTCTCAGCAGGTAAGCATGAAGGCGCCACAGATCTGGGTGTGGATGAAACACTTCTCCTCCCACCTGAGAGAGGAGATCCCTGCGGAGAGGAAGCTGCCAAGGACTCGCTGCTAGCAGGCTGATTATCTCTGCATACCACGACCTTGTGGGCCACCAAGGGGCCACTAGAATCAGAGAGAGGGAATGCCGACGCACTCTCTCTAGAACTGGAGATATCATTTCCACTGGAAGAAATGCATACAGGAGCACGTCTGGCCATTGGTGCGCTAGCGCATCCAAGCCCAAGGGTGCATTGTGGTCGATTATGGAGAAGAACAGGGGGCAGTGAGTATTTACCCTGGAAGCAAAAAGATGTATTTGCGCCTTGGCAAATAGATCCCAAATCTGAGCCACTATTAAAGGGTGTAACCTCCATTCTCTCACCAGAGGACCCCCCTGGAGAGAAGGTCCGGCCCCAGGTTCAGGTGGCCCGGGACATGGGTGGCTCTTAGAGGCAGAAAATGAACACTGCACCATAACAGCAGAGAGTGAGACAGCTTCAACAGGGGAAGAGAGCGTGTTTCTCCCTGCCTGTTTATGTAAGACGCCACTGTTAAATTGTCCGTCCTGACTAAGACATGCTGGCCCTCCAGGACTGAACGGAAATGCTTTAGAGCTAAGAACACTGCTAACAGCTCTAAGAGGTTGATGTGCAGCTGGCGCTGGGCTGCGGACCAGATCCCTCTAACTGATGCACCCTTCCACAGCGCTCCCCACCCTCTTAGGGAAGCATCTGTGGACACCACCTTGCGAAACAACCCCCTCCCAATCCGAGAGCCCTGATGCAGCAGCCTGGGCTCCCTCCAAGGACTGAGAGCTAGCATGCAAGATGCAGTTACCGGCAGCCTCCTCCGGAGGTGACGCGATGCACACAAACTGTGAGAGAGAGTCCAGCATCGAAACGCTCTCATTTTTAACAGTCCAAGTGGCACTACGGCGATCATAGATGACATCATGCCCAACAAGCTTAATATCGTCTGGAAACACAGTCTGCATCCCAGCTGAAACTGAGCGAGGCAGCGATGAAACACTGCCACTCTGAGCTCCGACAAACGTGCGCGGCTGGAAAGCGAGCATATTTCCAAACCGAGAAAAGTAATCTGCTGACTCGGGATTAGCGAGCTCTTTTGAAAGTTCACAGAGAACCCCAGTGTCTGAATGTGTGACAGAACCAGCGACAGCTGTGTCTCCGCCTGCTCTCTGGAGCAAGCTACGAAAGCCCAGTCGTCTAGGTAGGCTAAGATGCGGATGCCTCTCTCTCTGAGGGGCCCTAGCGCTGCCTCGGCACATTTCATGAAGGTGCGAGGAGCGAGCGACAGCCCGAATGGCAGCACTAGGTATTCGTAGGGTACGCCCTCGAATGCAAACCTCAGAAACTGCCTGTGTTTCGGGTGTATAGCCACATGAAAATAAGCATCTGTTAGATCGATTGCTGCAAACCAATCTCCCGGGCCGACTGCATTCAAGAGCTGTCTCAATGTTAGCCTTCGTAGATATGTGTTCAAGACTCGCAGGTTGAGGATGGGACGAAGCCCTCCCCCTTTTTTTGGAACAACAAAATAACGGCTGTACCAACCTTTGTCTGTCTCCGAAGCGGGGGACCACTCGAACTCATTTTAAAAATAAAGATTTGGCAGAAGTAGAACAGAAGCTGGGGTTGCAGCACCGATTTGGGACGGTGTATCATCCTCAGTCCCAGGGGAAGGTGGAAAGAATGAATCTAAACCCGAAAAACAAAATAGCTAAAATTTCTGCTCAGACGGGGCTAAATTGGGTTGCAGCCCTGCCCATTGCATTGATGATAATAAGATGTTGTGTTAATCAATCCACAGGTTTCACACCATATGAGCTGTTGACAGGACGACAGTTTCCAGGTCCTTGGACAACAGTCCCGGCGGAAGGAAGTATAAAAAGTAACAGAAAGCATGCGGAATGTTGGAAAGAATTAAAAGCTCTTGTGTCTAGTTTCACACAACAGGTTGGAGTGGGGGTGAATGCGGTGGACAGGTCCGTCCCCGACGCCAAGGCGGTGTGGCTGAAGGTCATTAGCGAAAGTGGAGAGATCCGAGGTGGACGGGGCCATTCGAGGTGACGGCTTGCACCACCAGTGCGGTTCGGCTGAAGGGAAAGGGTGAGACCTGGTTCCATTGGTCTCAATGTGCAGTGGCGGACGAGAGCTTACTCGAGATAAGCTCCACCCAAAGTAACACGGGGGGGAACATAGAGGCAGAATAATCCTCTCCCCCTGTGCAGCGGTTCTCCCCAGCAGTCTACCTGGGGAGACGAAGAAAGAAGAGGAGCGTCACGCGCCAAGCATCAATTCATTCCAGGCTCCTGATAGGCTAGGGCTCTAGTCTAAAGTAATTGAGAGGTTAAAGGAATCGTAATAGTTTTGTACGTGAATCGCATACTTTTATACTCATAACCTTATACTCTTATCACGAAGGTTAAAGTAAAAGTAAAAAGAGCCTGGGAACAGTGATCATGAAACTGTGGGAAAATTGGAAAATAACGGGGGTGTTGGGGTTGATAAGTGTTATAACGTGTTTGTTTGTTTTGGCCTCGCAAGCGAGCCCAAGAGGAGGCGTTGTCACGTCAAGGAATGTTATTTTACTGTCACTGTGTTATCATTAACATGCACTGTCATTAGTTCATCATTACTCCATTAGTCTGCATCACTTATCAGTTTATTATCAATATTATCATGTATCATTTATCATTTAGTAAATCTGCTAACGGTGTGGGTACTGAATGATCTTGTATTAACACGCAGAATAAAACACATTCTAGAAAGCACCAGCATGGCTGTAGGTCCAGGCAGTCCGTAGTGAGTCAGATAAGGACACCGAACTTTCGTTGGCTTGGACCTACAATCTCACAAAACTGCACACTCGTCTACACAATTGGTTATGTTCCCAGATACAGATGATGGGAAACATCTGGTTTCAAGCCTGGGAAAGTGTTGTTGTTCTGAAAAGAGGAGGTCCAGGAATTGTCCTGACGTCATAAAGGCTATAAAGCTTTCTGTAACGAGCAGAGAGGAGAAGACCGATCGGCGGCTTCCCACACAGGTGTAAATTGTGTGTGTTTAATAAATCACTTTTTTGGACACCTCCGAGGACTCTGCTTGTGCTTATTTTCCTTCCAAACAAACGAACCTGACAGTCTTTTCTGCAATAGTGCCTTTATTTCATCTCTGAGTATCATGGCTGTTGCGATATTACTTCAGGAAGCAGACATGACACCGTCTTAGGTTTTAGCCATCACTTTTTTATTATGTCTCTACACCACCCTTCGGTGGCTTCCACATGAACTGCACCTTAATCAAAAGCTGTTCACTCATATCATGACACCCCCCTTTTTTTCTTTTTTTATTCAAAGAATATACTCGAAACATAATGTTCATTTTATTCCTCAAAAAGCCTTCTGGGCTTGGAAACAATACGTCCACTCGCAGTTTTGGGTGGGGAACTTGGAAACTGTGGGAGTGACATTTTTACTTTGCATGTCCATCTCACTTTGTCCCTGTGTTTTATCACGCTCATTTTGCTGTGTCACGTTTTGATTGTCCCTTGACTGCCTTAGAAACTTTCTGTTCCTTCTATATGTCTGTCCATCAAGCATCTGACAACATAAGATCTTGGATGTTCAGATAAACCTGTCACCTGAGCTGGATTCCATACACCTTGTTGCCACATTCTGACAGTGTCACCAACCTGCAGTTGTTCAAGTGCTTTGGTTCCTTGGTTAAAGTATTCTCTCTGTTTCTGTTGTCTTGTTTCTAACAACCGCTGCACTGTCTTAGTGACCATGTGGGGTTTCAATCTTTGCGATGTTGTTGGAAGTCTTGTCCTTATGTGTCGACCCATTAGCAGCTGGGCTGGTGACGCTCCAATGTCCTCCAACGGTGTACTCCTCAGATTCATTAATGATGGATACGGGTCATTCCCCTTGGCTTTTGCCTTTTTTAACAAGAGTTTCACTGTTTGTACTCCTCTCTCTGCCATTCAGTTTGACTGTGCATGGTGGGGGCTCATAGTGTTGTGACAAAACTCCCACTCTTTTGCAAAGTCTTGGAATTCACGGGAGCTGAACTCTGGTCCGTTGTCTGAAATCACTGTTTCAGGAATTCCGTGTCTGGCAAATTGTGACTTAAGATCAACCTCAACCTCAATGAACTTCGAATAGTAATCCACTAAGAGGAGATATTCCTGCTGGTCAAAGATAAATAGGTCCACACCTATCTTCTGCCAGGGTCTTTCTGGAACACTATGTGGATGTAGTGGCTCTTTGTTCTGTCGTTTCTGGTGAGTACTGCACACATCTCTGTGATACTCTGTGACATTCCAGGCCAAAAGAGTACTTCTCTGCAGCTTTCAATACCCAAGTGACCCTTGTGAATGTGCTTTAGCATTTCTGCTCTCAGTGCTACAGGAACAATAAGCTGTTCTCCTTTGAACAGAACTCCATCCACTACTGAAATTTGTTCCCTGTAATTCCAATATGCTTGGATTTCTGTTGCAGCTTGGTTTCTTGCTTCTGGCCATCCATCCAGAACTGCCTCTGTAAGTTTAGTCAGTGTCATATCATTCCTTGTTTCCTGTCTGAATTCCTCTAGTTTTGCACTTGTCACAGGTTAAGTTGGAAATTACCATGTGCACCTGGTCTTCTATCTCATTATCAGATGAGCTGGTCACTGGCAAATACAGGGAGTGCAGAATTATTAGGCAAGTTGTATTTTCGAGGAATAATGTTATTATTGAACAACAACCATGTTCTCAATGAACCCAAAAAACTCATTAATATCAAAGCTGAATGTTTTTGGAAGTAGTTTTTAGTTTGTTTTCAGTTTTAGCTATTTTAGGGGGATATCTGTGTGTGCAGGTGACTATTACTGTGCATAATTATTAGGCAACTTAACAAAAAACATATATACCCATTTCAATTATTTATTTTTACCAGTGACACCAATATAACATCTCCACATTCACAAATATACATTTCTGACATTCAAAAACAAAACAAAAACAAATCAGCGACCAATATAGCCACCTTTCTTTGCAAGGATACTCAAAAGCCTGCCATCCATGGATTCTGTCAGTGTTTTGATCTGTTCACCATCAACATTGCGTACAGCAGCAACCACAGCCTCCCAGACCCTGTTCAGAGGGGTGTACTGTTTTCCCTCCTTGTAAATCTCACATTTGATGATGGACCACAGGTTCTCAATGGGGTTCAGATCAGGTGAACAAGGTGGCCATGTCATTAGTTTTTCTTCTTTTATACTCTTTCTTGCCAGCCACGCTGTGGAGTACTTGGACGTGTGTGATGGAACATTGTCCTGCATGAAAATCATGTTTTTCTTGAAGGATGCAGACTTCTTCCTGTACCACTGCTTGAAGAAGGTGTCTTCCAGAAACTGGCAGTAGGACTGGGAGTTGAGCTTGACTCCATCCTCAAGCCGAAAAGGCCCCACAAGCTCATCTTTGATGATACCAGCCCAAACCAGTACTCCACCTCCACCTTGCTGGCGTCTGAGTCGGACTGGAGCTCTCTGTCCTTTACCAATCCAGCCATGGGCCCATCCATCTGGCCCATCAAGACTCACTCTCATTTCATCAGTCCATAAAACCTTAGAAAAATCAGTCTTGAGATAATTCTTGGCCCAGTCTTGACGTTTCAGCTTGTGTGTCTTGTTCAGTGGTGGTCGTCTTTCAGCCTTTCTTACCTTGGCCATGTCTCTGAGTATTGCACACCTTGTGCTTTTGGGCACTCCAGTGATGTTGCAGCTCTGAAATATGGCCAAACTGGTGGCAAGTGGCATCTTGGCAGCTGCACGCTTGACTTTTCTCAGTTCATGGTCAGTTATTTTTAGGGATGGGTATCGTTTAGGTTTTATCCGATACCGGTGCCAAATCGGTACTTTTGAAACGGTGCCGGTGCTCAAACGGTGCTCAAACCGGTGCTTAAAGAATGGAGAACACAAAATTGGTCCAAAAACCTCTCATGTTCAGCTGTTTTTTGTAAAAATATAACAATGTTAGCCTTTTCTGCAGCTATGGGGCATATATGGTATCACTCTTGGCTGGAAGCAGTGCTTAAACAATGGAAAAAACACACTTTGTCCTAAACCTCTCATGTTTAACTGTTTTCCACTTTTTCTTTGGTCATTTTAGACTTTTTAGCCAGGGTGAAGGGAGTATCTGCCATCAAACAAGAGGACAGCCGCATGTAGCTATGATGATGTTTGCTAGTTCACCTTACATGCATTAATGTAATAACGTGGTTAGCCTACTCAATGTAAATTAGCTACTCACGCAGAGAAGAACGGCTGCTGCCACCATCATCCGTCATCATTTCTGCTACACTGGCAGGGCTAGGGGCCAGGACTCTCCTCTTCATGTTTTTGGGGGATGTTGCATAACAGGCAACCCACCCGCAGTAGATGTGCTCGGTGTGAGGTCCCGCAGCAAGCTATCAAATACGGCGCATTTCTGGGCTTTAAAAAAAAACGCTATGCGTCGCCAGGTGTTTCATCGGATTTGAGGTGTTACCTCCTTTGACAGTATCACAGTATCAGCTTAAAGCACTTGTTGCAGGCTGCTGAGTTTGCATATTTTGCTGTGAAGTACAGCCAGACTTTTGACCGCTTCGCCTTGGACATTTTTAATCTGTAGCTCTGCTCTAACAGAACGTACGTACCTGGCCCCGCCTACTATCCTCGGAAACGTAAAATGATTGGCTAGAATCTAAAGTGTATCACAGCTCAGGAAAAAAAAGCACCGAAATAAAGCACCGAAATGTGCGCTGCTTTTCGGTCTGGTTACTACCGTTTATGTCAGAACCGGACACCGGTACCCATCCCTAGTTATTTTGCACCTTGGTTTTTCCACACGCTTCTTGTGACCCTGTTGACTATTTTGAATGAAACGCTTGATTGTTCGATGATCACGCTTCAGAAGCTTTGCAATTTTGAGACTGCTGCATCCCTCTGCAAGATATCTCACTATTTTTGACTTTTCTGAGCCTGTCAAGTCCTTCTTTTGACCCATTTTGCCAAAGGAAAGGAAGTTGCCTAATAATTATGCACACCTGATATAGGGTGTTGATGTCATTAGACCACACCCCTTCTCATTACAGAGATGCACATCACCTAATATGCTTAATTGGTAGTAGGCTTTCGAGCCTATACAGCTTGGAGTAAGACAACATGCATGAAGAGGATGATGTGGACAAAATACTCATTTGCCTAATAATTCTGCACTCCCTGTATGCTCTAGATAATGTGTCTGCGATGTACATTTCACTTCCTGGCTTGTACTGTACTTGGCTTTTTCATTATCACTTCTAGTGGTTTGTGATCTGACTCCACGTTCACTTCTCTTCCATACACGTACTGATGTAAACGCTCTGCACCAAACACAATTGCCAACATCTCCTTTTCTATTTGTGCATAACGCTGTTCAGTCTCTGTTAATGAGCGTGATGCATAAGCAACTGGCTTGCCCTCTTGTAGTAAGACAGTACCGAGTCCACTTTTAGAAGCATCGACAGATAGTGTTACTGGAAACTGTACATCATAGTATCTGAGCACAGGAGTTTCAGTAAGAATTGTTTCCAATTTGTTGAACGCGTGCTGATGCTCACCTTCCCACTGCCATGCAGCATCATCTCTGGTAAGGCCGCGTAATGGCTCTGTGTGTTGTGACATGTTTGGAATGAACTTTGCTAGGTATGTTACCATACCCAGAAATCGCTCCACATCTTTTTTGCACTCTGGTGTAGGCATTTTCTTTACTGCCTCTATCTTGCTCTGATCTGGTTTCAAACCATCTGCCGAGAAGATGTGGCCAAGGTATTTAATTTCCTCCAGGCCTACCTTGCATTTGTCCTTGTTTAGCATAAATTTTTTTGCTCTTGCTCTCTCAAGTACTTGCCTCAGTCTGTCGTCATGCTGTACTTTAGTCTCTCCCCAGATCAAAAGGTCGTCTATGTACGTCTCGACGCCATCAATCCCCTCAAACAGCTGCCTCACTGTCCTGTGGAATACTTCTGGAGCTGAATTAATTCCAAAAGGCAGGCAAAGGAATCTGTAACGACCAAAAGGTGTGTTGAATGTACAGAGACGAGAGCTGGATTCATCCAATTTAAGTTGCCAAAATCCTGAGCTTGCGTCCAGCACAGTGAAGTATTTGGCCTTTGCCAGTCGGCTCGTTATCTCTTCAACTGTTGGCAACTGGTAGTGCTCTCTCATGACTGCTGTATTGAGATCACGTGGCTCAAGGCAGACTCTCAGTCGTCCAGTAGCCTTTTCCACAATGACGATTGGATTCACCCACTGGGTAGGCTCTTCAATTTTTGCAATCACCTCCATTTTTTCCATTCTGTCCAGTTCTACTTTGAGATTTTCTCTCAAAGTGACAGGGATTTTTCTCGGTGGATGAACTTTTGGTGCCATGCTATCATTAATTTGAATGGTGTGTTCTCGCTCAAGGCAACCTATGCCCTCAGACACATCAGCAAATTCTTTGAAGATGTCCATTTCATCACTTTTATTCAGTGCCATCACTCTCTTGATGAGTCCCATTTCTTCACGTTTGAATTCCCAGAATTGGCTTGGTTTCTGATTTTATGACAATGAACTCCAAAACAAAACTTTTCTTTTTGTATTTCACTCCCCAAGTGCACTTTCCTTTAACTGCTATTTTGTCTCCGGTATATGTTGACAACCTGACATTTGTGGGTCTAAGCATTTGCTTATTTCCTATTCTTCGTAGTAGACTGTATGGAACCACATTGGCTTGCGCACCAGTATCAAGTTTGAATTTCACAGGTTTGTGGCCAACTTTTATTTCTACAGTCCATTCATCTGTTCGTGTCTGTGTTTTTTCATTTACAGCCCCAATGAACAGACTTGCCTGCTGATCCGTGGCTTCATCGGCGACAGTGTGCACTTTTCTCAATCTACACATTCTGGCAAAGTGATTCATTTTCCTGCAGTTCTTACACTGTTTGCCATAAGCAGGGTGTTGCCGTGATGCATGCTTAGTTCCACATCGTTTGCAATTAAACGTGCTTGCTTGGTCTTTGTCGTTCGGTTTCATCTTGCTTTGTCTGTCTTTTTTCACTGCATCTACGTCTTTACTTTCATGTGCAGAGACTTGAGCATTGTGATCCTCATCATGCTTGATTTGAGCTTTTGTGGTCTCAGATGCAATGCAAAGCTGAACTACTTTTTCGAGAGTAATGTCATCTCCTCTTAACAGCCTTTCTCTCATTGCATCCGATGTAATTCCACACACTACGCGATCTCTAATGAGGGATTCTTGCAGTTGTCCAAATTCACATGACTTGGCTCTGTGACTCCGTGTACTGGCTAATTGGCATATCCCCTTGCACACATGTGAAAAACCTTTCATAGGTTATGTTCTTCTTCTTATGTTCTTCCTCAAATTTCTCCATTATTTTCATCAGCTTATGCTCATCACCATTTTCCGCAAACGTGAAGGTATTGTACACTTCAACCGCCTCCTCTCCAGCAACGTGAAGAAATAGTGAAGACTGTACCTTGGGTGGCTTGCTAGCACCTCCTGTAGCCGCGAGATACAGCTCGAACCGTTGGCGAAACCGTTGCCGAAACAGTTGCCGAAACAGTCTCCAATTTTCCGAGAGGTTCCCTTGCAGCAAATCAAGTCCAGCTGGCGGCTTAAGCCCTTCCATGTGTGCAACACTCTTGTATAGCCTTATCAGTTCACTTCTGACACCATGTTACAATATTACTTCAGGGAGCAGACATGACACAGTCTTAGGTTTTTAGTAGGGGTGCAACGATATTCGTATCGATATTGAACCGTTCGATACAGTGCTTTCGGTTCGGTACGCATATGTATCGAACAATACAACATTTGTAATTTATTTTATCAACTTTCCTTCTGACGATGCTGTCTGTGTTGAGCGCTCAGTGAATCTGCGTTCGACTACTCCGCCTAGGCTGCACTGACGAGTGCAGATCCACTGAGTGCTCAACACAGACAGCATAGTCAGAAGGAAGAGCGCAGGGCAAGCTAGCAAGACAGAAGTTAAGCTCTCCAGATCTGGCGTTTGGAATTATTTTGGTTTTCATGTGACGTATGACCCTGAAGGTAAGCGAGTCATGGACTAAAGTAAAACAGTATGTTGGATGTGCCGTGCAATGCTCAATTACATGGGTGGGAGCTAGTGTGTTAGCGCAGTTAGCTCGTTAACGTGTTGGCCGTCTAGCCCCATGCACGGGGCGATCGGCGGTAGCTCGTTAACGGAGATTTGCCGTGTTGTGGCGTTAAGGTCATTTCAACGAGATTAACCTGAAATCACTAGTGGGAACACAACGAATATGACTGCACATTTACGCCGACATCATCCTAGTGCAAAGACAAAAACAACAAGCATGCTACTAACTTTAGACGAGTCATTTAGACAGCTGTTAGCACATGATTCTCCTTATGCTGCTGAGAATATAGCCCAGAAGAAGCGGATAGTATAGCTTTTATTTTGGAAAGAGACATTTCTCTGTAATAAACTCTCTTTTCCAAAGATGAGTGATTCCTCAATCAGATACAGGGCTTGCAATATCGCTAGCCCGACGTCCCGGTGCTAGAGATTTTTTTCAGTCGGGCTACCAAAATCTATCTCTTCCCTGCCCGTCGGGCTATTGTAGGAAGAAAAATATATGTCAATGCTTTTGCATTCTTTCAGAAATGTAGCTGGGTAATTATGTCATTGGCATCGGTGAGCCACTGTCAATATGTGACATATTGAAATCGCGTTTGAATTTGCGCTTGTTTTTTTGCTTTCACTTTGCAATCGCGCGAACTGTGTATAGAGAGCGACAGCACTGATCTGTGAGTGATGAAAATTTGTGCACCAATTCCTCTGACATCGTCTTATTAATCGTTAGCTCACTATGCAAACATGACAAGTGAAATCTCCCGCAGCAAGCTTAAACATGTGAGAGGTTGAGGATATATATTTAATTTCTTCTGAGCCAAATAAGACAGGTCAGGGTGAAGAAGTGACAGCCAAAGAAAAGCTTACCACAAAACGGAGAAGTTATGACAAATCAGACTATAAGGCAAAAAGAAAGTGCAGCTTCATGGTTTCATGGACAAAATAATTTCTGTGGCTGCAATATGACGAGCTAAATAACCAGGGCTGCACATAAGTGGTCCGCAGGTGCGCATTCGCTGTCAAAATAAAAAATGCGCACAAGGGTTAGGGTTAAATTTAAAAACTGTACTTTTGAGTTAAAATATATATTTATAATTTTAATAAATGACAAATTAAAAAGGCATGAACATTTTTTTTGTATCGAAAAAATATCGAACCGTGACACCAAAGTATCGAACCGAACCGTGAATTTTGTGTATCGTTGCACCCCTAGTTTTTAGCCATCACTTTTTTATTATATCTCTACACCACCCTCCGGTGGCTTCCACATGAACTGCACCTTAAACAACTGTTGTCGCCCCCCAGTGTGTCTGCAGGGGACTGCATCACCTGCCTGACCTGGCTCATTCTGCCTGCAGGGTGAGCATTTGTGATTGTTTGAGAATAAACAACACTCTTTATTGATTGTAACATGGAAACATGTACTGTACATTCATACCTTTTGTTGGAGGCACCTTTTCTGGGGCACAACAATGAAAAACAGCGGGAACACTCGATGTAGTACTACTGCACACCTGAGGCATTTTGTGTGCAGGGGTTTTGTGCTTGGGAGACAGTGTTAGGAAAGTGCAGCGCCTTCTGGGGCTGACAACCTGAACAGAACTTAAGCGGCACCTCTTGGGCGGCAACAGAGGGGTAAAAGCAGCGTCTCCCTGCTGCTGGACCCACCACTTGAAACCACAGCTAGGAGGGCTGAGGCTTCTTCCTCCTGGGCATCGGGTCCCGCCGGGGGCCCGAGGGTGGACCTTTGCTCCAGGCCGACTGGCGTGGAGCTCGGGCCGGAGGATGTGCTCTCGCTGGCGGCTCACCCACTTGAGCAGTGGGCGCCAGTCTCTTGCCAGTCGGCAGAGGAGCGGCGGGCCTGTGAGAGCTAACTGCGGGCTTGGGCTTGGGCTGACGTTTGGGGATGATGTCGTGGAGAGCTTCCGTCTGCTTCTTCCCCAGATCGAATCTAGCCTGATTGGCTTCAAGTGAATGTCCGAATAACCCAGCCGCAGACACTGGTGCGTCCAGATATACAGCTCTGTCCCTATCCGGGACGTCAGAGAGGGTCAGCCACAGGTGTCTCTGCGCCACTACTGTCGAAGCCATGCCTCTGCCCAGGGAGAGCGCTGCACAGCGAGACGCACGGAGGATGTGATCTGTGGCGACTCTGACCTCGTTAAGAAGAGGTGCCAGCAGGCTGTCATCAGGAAACAGCGATCCGAACTCCGCCAGGCATATTGCCTGGTACGTCTGGAGCATGGTGATGGAGCTCATGGTGCGAGCAGTGCCGGCCTGAGCCTGATAAATCTTCTCCAGCTGCGAAGCAGAGAATCTGCAGTGCTTGGACGGAAGAGTTGCGGGGCCGCCAACACCATGGTTATGGGACGGGGCCAGATAAGCAGCCAGAGACGGCTCCATAAGGGGTGGGTTAGCTAAGCCAGCCCCCTCGGCGCCGTCCAATTCCATGTACTGTCCATAGCCAGGCACAGTGACGCGGATAGACAGAGGTTTGTCCCATGATGCTGTTAGCTCGCAGAGAAAGTCTGGGAACATGGGAAGGCAGTTTTTGGCCGTTGTGGGCTCCGGTGGGAGGAAAAAATCCGCGAACTGCAACGGCTTCTGAGCTGGTGGAGGAGAGGGCCAGTCCACCTGCAGCTTCTCAGCAGCACGGCAAAACAGGGAGAAAAGAGAGGTGTCATTGTGGCCGACTGTTGCAGCAGCGGCGGCACATTGGGCCGACAATGATCTCTCCTGCTCATCCTCCGACAAACCATGGATGTCCAGGCCGATGTCCAGCACGTCGTCGTCTTCCTGGGGAGCGCTGGCGGGCTTCAACCCAGGCTGAAGCCCGTCAGCGCTCCTGCATGGTTCCGGCTCGTCATCGGCTAACCCGTCAACATATTCCATGTGGTCAGCCCAGCTAATTGCGGGGACATAGATCGGAAAATCCTCATCTTCGGACTCGGACGAAGACGGGGCTCCAGACTCGGAAAGGAGAGGGTCATGCTGTGCGACAGCCGAGCGTCCCAGCACTTTTTCCACAAACGTCACCCGTCTTTCCAGGGTCGAGCACCGGAGCACAGGCTTCGGGCTCCGTCAACGCTCTCCTAGCGTGGACGATCCCCAGGCAGACAGGGCAGGCATCGTGCTGGTCGCTGTCGTCCAAAGAGGAACCGCATCCCTGAGGACAGGGGCGAACAGAAGATTTCATTCCAAAACGCAAAGCGAAACGCTGCACAGGAAAAACTTGACATTAGCTCTCCGCAGGCAGCCTACACACCAACCTGGTGTTAGCCTGTGGAGGCTAACACCAACAGGGGCAGTTAAGCTAAGTTCAAGTCGGCAAACAACGGAGCTAACTAGCAGCAGCTAGCTAGCCCAACTCAGCAGAGGTGTTCTCAGCGAGGTGAAGAGCGTAAGAACCAGTGTTGGGACTAACGCGTTATTAAGTAACGCGTTACAGTAACTACGTTATTATTGTGGTAACAAGCACGGTAACTAGTTATTATGCCAAAATCAGGAGCGCGTTAGTCGTTACTGGGATTTAGATAGGGTCGTTACTCGTTACTTCGTGTGGTGGCTATCGTGGAGCTTCCACAGATTCAGTAACATTAGCAAGTGGTGGAGGCCAGCAGGTGGATGAAGGAAAGGGGACGCAGAAGGAAAAGAGACCCGATGCGGCCGCCGGTCCAAGTGTGAACTGAACTTCAGGTAAGAAGTTATGACCTGCAGTCTCTCTGGGTCAGATATAAACCAAGTTTAGGTGGAGTTTATTTTCGTTATGCTGACTTTTTCCGTACTGCGTGCTAGCTAGCATGACGGAGTTTCTATACAGCTGGGTGGGTGCTATGAAGTTAATGATGTTGAACTTTATTTTGTTCATAAGTTATTAGAGTTGCCAACCGTCCCGTCTGGTATTCAGAGAAAATATTACGCGTTTCTTATTGAGGTGAAAAGGAACAGTTTGTCCCGTAATTCAGCTAGAATGAAAAAGGCACAAAGCTGGAGTTATTCTGTGTCTTTGCTGCACAGCTGCCTCTTCTTCTCTCATTCTCCCCCCTCCCTCTCCCGTTTCTACTTCAATCATGAAAACTGATCAATGATCAGCTGATCGGCTCTCTTGTTTGTTTATCGCTCACTTTGCGCCGAAAGAGGAAACCAGCGGATGTCGCGCTAAACAACAGCAGCACTTTTAAGCTTGATCAGCTGTTGTTAGAATTTATTTAATATTAATTTCTAGTATCAGCTGATGTTTGCTGGAGCCACAGCTGCAAAAAAGCTGCTGGTCATGATATGGTTTGGTTATCTGGTGAGAGGGAAACATGAAGATGAAACCAGGAGATGTCCTTACTGAATCATCAGAGCTGTGACGGAGAAACAGGTTTACCTTTTAGGTGACAGGAATGAGTTGAAGTTATGAGCTGTTTCTGAGAGACAAATAACACCAGGATCCTTTTCTGAGTAGCTGACAGCTGGTAACTGTGCAGGGGCGGATCTAGCAAAGTGTTGCCAGGGGTCCATGTAGGGCATTAACAGGGAGAGGGGGGCACAAAGAAATACTTTTCTTTCTTATTCCCATTTAAAATGTCTAGCTTTTAAAAAATAATTATTTGAATCTTACAACAAACGATTGATAGATTGATGCATATATACCATCAGAACAGTGTACATCACTGTCACAACAGTGTTTATTTTCATTCAAAGGCTTTATGATTTTTCCTATAATGGTGGGCCGATCTCTAGTCAAAATGCCCGGGCCAATTTTCTGTCCCAGTCCAGCCCTGTATGCAGCTCATCTTCAGTCTGGTGTTACCTACATCTTCTTATTCAGAAGGCAGAATTTCCGAGTTCTGAGTACAATCGAAAGCACCACGACTGCAGTTTTTTTGTTGGATGTAAAAGGCGCACATGACGCTGTGACGTAGGCTAGAATCATGGCAGCAGTCAATGACGGTCCAGGCGTGGGATTTCTCTCGTGGAAATATGCACATTATCTTTTCCTTTCTATTGGTAGGTGTCCCAGTGCACTTGTGCCAAGTAAGCAAGCTAGAAGACTGGCAAAGTTATGGAAGCAACACATTAACAAGAGAATTCTGAGTAAAACCAAAGTTACTTTCCCTAGTAACTAGTTACTTTGAAAGTAACGAGTAACTTGACGTAACTGAGTTACTTTTGAGAGAAGTAACTAGTAATGTAACTAAGTTACTATTTTAAAGTAACTTACCCGACACTGGTAAGAACTGAAGGATGACTGTGATGACAGCGGCTATATGTGCAGGCGGGGCCGTGCGCGTGTCATCACACGTCATCTGCCTTAAAGGCGTGAATAAAGGTTTCTTCAGCCAGGACACGCGAGGGCGTGATATCCCATACTTATGTGTTGTACCGAGTGAATCGACTGAAAGGGAACTGGTTTGGCTTTCGTCCGTCAGATACACACCAAAGCACAATTTTTGGTAGAGCATTCAAGCGGGCTGTTGTTATTACCGTGTTTTTCGGAAAATAAGTTGCTCTTAAAATCCTTTGATTTTCTGAAAAAAATCGACAGTGCCCCTTATAATTCGTATGTATAAATTCTGGTTGTGCTTACTGACCTCTAACCGATTTTATCTGGTACACGGTGCTCAAAAATCTGTAAAAAATGTTTTTGTACGACTTTGCTAAGCTACGAAGCTGCACCGCTTAATGGATTGTTGGAGCATTACGGCTATCGTAGTCGGGAACCTCGCAAAGTGATACGTACTGTGCTTCAACATAATTGTCATGGCTTCTGACACACACAACAAAACCATTGTCTACATTACACACTAACTACACAAGATTTGCGCTAAACGTCGCAAATCTCTCACATCTCAAAACACTGCCGTCACTCCTAAAACTTCCCCCCTTGACTAAACAATAAATTGTTTCCAACAATGGCGGCCGCTACTAAGTTTTAAAATTACTCATACTAATCTTTCTGGGTCACAAAATAAACTTTTAACATATTTTCAGGCGTGGAAGTAGTTGTGTAAACATCAAATATCTGCTCGGTTTATCAAGATATCGCATATTTGCAAAAGTGCGTCGACGTTTTCGAAGGCGTCTGCTACCCACCAGCTCGATAGCTAGCCGGGAGCTCGAGGGTTACTGATGCGGCCGAGAACGGCACAACTCCCGGCACATCATTTTCACATCACCGCGGACTTTCGCTGCTCGGGTTAAACGTAATATATAAGTCACTTAGACAACCTAAAAATGTTATTGTTGGGCTTTTTTCAGTGTTTTGTTTGTTCGTGAGTAAATCGGTTTGGCTGAGATTAAAGTTATTAGATAAGATTAGATAAAATAAAACTTTATTAATCCCCCTCCTCCTTGGTTTTTACACAGCTGACTAAACGTCAAACAGAAAACTGATTAAACAGAAGTATGAGACAGTCGAGAATTTACGCCAGTGTCCTGTTATATTTTAGATAGCAAGGAGCAGACGACCGAGTTTATTAAACTCCACTGAGACAGCGGTGACGCTAATCAGAAGGCTAGACCGTCCAATTTCACGGCCGTTTACTTCCGGCCTACCCGACCTTCTGAGGACCCGGCCCACGTAGACCGCGAAGGCCGGGTCCTCAGGAGGATGCAGCCCATGAATTTGGACACGACCAGAGTGTTTTCCTTATAAAACACCGTTTTTACCGTTTCTTCCGCAGTAAATATAAACAACGATAGTATCCAGGAAGAAAACCAAACATTGCATATATTTTTTATCATAACTCTGGTTTTACGTGGCCTATAAACACAATTTAAAAACTGGTATAAAGTCCACACTTTTTCCGTCAACTGTCCCGTCTGTCCTGCTCACATCTCCAATGGTTGTACACGTTGTCATTAACGTGGCTTCACCCCACATCAGCCACCCCACTTTGCTAGCTAAAACACCGGTGTCTGCACATAAGGACACTGTCCTAGCCGCGTATATACGAATGTCAATCGCATCATTGGCTGTGTCCCAATTCAGGGTCTGCACGCTTGAAGTACGCGCACTACGCGTACTACATACCTGTGTACTATAAGTATGAGAAGCACGAAGTGAGAGGCTTGTGAAATGGGATGGTCTAGCCTTCATAGCGCTGTTCAGGTTGCCTAGCAACCATGATACTAACAGCAAGAAAAGTTTCATACAGCATTGCCTGACAGAAATGAAGGAGAAAAAATGTTTTGTTTGTCATTCATTTTTGTCATGACATCACTTTGATTAGTTTGTGCGCAACACAGACCGTGCCAGCAGTGCGCAATTGCGCACGCGAGCAACTTAGAGGGAACATTGGTGAGTTATTTTGAGGTGACATCAAATATGCAGTGTTATACAAGCTGTACACTGACTACTTTTCATTGTATCAAAGTGTCATATCTTTAGTGTTGTCCCATGAAAAGATAGAATAAAATATTTACAAAAATGTGAGAGGTGTTTATAGTATCTCACTTTTGTCAGATACTATAACACCCCTCACTATATGGGAGATGTTTTAGTCTTAGGCGTTTCTGGGGAAATTTTTACAGTAAACAGAAGATGCACTGACAACATTTGGAATAACTGTATTATCAGTGTATGAACGTGTGTGTCAATGGGTGGATGACTGAATGTGTAAAGGGCTTTGGGGTCCTTAGGGACTAAGTAAAGCGCTATACAAATACACGCCATTTATCTTTTTTTTTTTTTTTTTATGAAACTTTGAGTTTACTTTGGAAATATTGACCGGAAATCGTTTCGTCCTATTTACTGTTTGATTTTCGAAGGGAATCGAACCGACATAATTTTGTTTATATCGCAGTTACATCCGTTTTCGCTGGGTTAGTTGCAATATTTTCAAAAACCGAAATCAGATCTGTCCACAAACAAGCTCTGATTTTGCCGGAAGTCATTTTCATTCCGTGTAACTTGACCCGTGGCTCGTTCTCCTCCCTGTTGCTATGGTAACAGGGCTCGCCCAGGTGGAGCCACTGGCTGGCGTTTTGTTGGTCACGTGGGGGTCTGAGGAACAGTAGAGAAAGTGGTAGCTACATTCCCATTAACCGCAAATTCATGGAAACAAGCAGCTGCACTGTGATTTCTCCTCGACGAACGATCAGATGAAATTACATCAGTTTTTTCTTCCGTGGGGCAAAGTGCTTTAACGAAGACTGCTTTTAAGTCACAGCGCTCAGCAGTGATTAAGAAAAGAAATGCGGCTGTTTACAGACATTATTTGGTGGAAAACAGGTTTACTCACTGTGACATTTCGCGATTTTTCCCTCTGCTGTATTATCTTGTCTTGAGGTGGCTGTCTTTTAGACACGGTGTTCCGTTGTCTCCGCATCCTCTAGCATGAACTTGTAGCGTTGACGCCAGTATAAAAGCTACCTGCGAGGACGTGGGCAGTCCGCCATGAAAATGATGCATCATGGAATGTGAGCGTCTAAACTTTAAGCAACAATTCCACGCCGCGGAGAGTAAAAACATGGAGGTGAGGCAATAACCGACTGAGGCTGATGAAAAAGAGCCTCCCTCAGCTCGTTTTTGTGTGTGTGTGAATGTTTGACTCTGCTGGTCGTGGCCGACACACGCACCCAAAGGACCTGCACGGGGACGGGACGTCAGTGTGTGTGGTGATGCTTCTTCTCTATTTTTTTTCTGGTGTCAGTTTTGGTTTCTCCAGCAAGGTCTGCGCTATTCCGCAATGGCTCGATTTGAAGACGAACTGTCCGGCCGCTATGGAGGCGGCTGCCCCGCGGCCCCTGCCAGGGGGGGCAGCCGGCAGCCGGGGCCTCCGGGTGGCCAGAGGATGTACAAGCAGACGATGGCCCAGAGAGCCAGGACCATGGCCATTTACAACCCAATTCCAGTCAAACAGAACTGCCTCACCGTCAACCGCTCTTTGTTCATCTTCAGCGAGGATAATGTAATACGGAAATATGCCAAAAAGATCACCGAATGGCCATATCCTTACAACCCAGTAAACCCCCAGATAAGCCGCTCTGTCCTGTATAAAACCCGCATGCCTGACGCCGAACTCCCAGGAAATTTTAAGGGGCCTTATTTAGAGGCAGAAGAAGCCGGCATCTAGAATACTGTTTATTAATTAGTATAAATATATGTTAAGAAAGCAACAATACGTTCAGCTAAAATGTAAAACTTGCACAGCTGGCTCTCTGGTTGTTTCCAGTGTTGGTCACAAGTCCCATGCTGCTAAATGCTGTAGTCATGAGGTTTTTTTTTTTTTTTTTTATAATATAGCACATCTAGGTAAGAGCTGAAGTTTATGTGTGATGATATGACTATATGGGCTTCTCGGTAGATCCTTTTCTTGTCTTCTGGTGAATGCTGTGCTCTGCAGATGGTGCTGTCCAGGGAACTGAACTTCAGCAATCTGCAGGCTTTCCTCAGCAGTGAGGCGGTGGCACGCTGCATGGGTGTGACACAAAACAAACAAGCGCTGAAATGCAGCAGGTTTCAGGTTATAAAGCAGCTCATGTCTGTTTGGTAGATGTTGTGCACAGTGAGTGAATGCCACCTGCTGAGCTTTGTATGCTGACCAAAATCATTTCTTACTGGTGTGCATTTAGATTTTTTCTGAGGAAAAGTCCCTGGAAAGACACCTGTATATGTGCATGAGTGTTCATGCAATTAACTCACATTTAGTTGTGGAATAGTATCCATTGCGTAAGTCACTGGTTGGTTAACCTCTGGCATGATAAAAGTTTTCTTTTATCATTTTTAATGTCGCAGTGCATTAGTGAGCCATTTATCCTGGTGCGCTGCAGGAGGATTTACTGTGGTTCGAAGCAGTTGGAGGCCTGGTGGCTGGAATCCATCGGTCTCCTCCCTCTCCTGAGGATCCTCTCCTACTGGCCGAGCTGTATCGTCCGTGAGGGGTACACTAATAACACGACGGCAGTGCAATGTAGGGAGCGAGATACCCAAATGAGCGGTACAAATCTGCATTTAATTTCTTTTAAAAAGCAGACGTTAAATTAAACACTGAAGAACTGCTGCATATCACCAGATATGCATCACCAAGCTCCCACCACACTGGAGACTTAGAATGGTGATCACTTTGGGTTGTCTTGCTTTTGCAAAAATCAGGGAGTGTATTAGAAGATAGATATAGCTCTCTAGTAAGGTGCTAGTAAAATAGTACGACTATATTGAAGGGGCACGTCGTGAAAATATTTAGTTTACTGTACTGTATTTTTCTGTGGGTGTAGATGGAGAAAGTAACCATCTATACACACAATTATAATCAGGAGTTGTCATCCTTGATTTTTAGTGTACAAATTTGACTGGAAGTGTTTGTTATAAGTGACCAAGTTGAGGTCTGCAGATCATGAAAAGGTTTTCCTCAACTCGTGTAAGAACAAAGCTGGAAAGATTAGTTTTGTAATGTAAAAGGTTACATTGTTAAATTGTAATAAGTAATGCAATTAAATTTAAATGAAAGGAGTACAACTTATTTCAGTTAGTTTGGTACAGGAATTGCAGTGCTAGGTGTTTGGCAGATGGGAGGTAGTGCATATTCAAACTATTAAAAAAACCCCACACAGTTCAAAAGAATGCTCTAAAAATATGACAAAAATGGCATTTATAACAAACAATGTAACAAAGGTTATATTTCAAATGTAATCCACATACACTGCAAGCTTTTTATCAACATCACATTTTTACTCTGTAGTTTTTAAAACAAATTTTCCCAGTATCTGACTACAGTTACATTTATTTTATGAGTTCATTATAGAACTCTGTTGTATTAGAACTGTTATATATAATGGAATAAAAATTTCCATTACCGTTTCATTGACTTTGTTTGCAGTACAAATGTAAACATGAAAAAAACAGATATCAAAATTTGAGCCCATAATACCAAATGACTGAACCCAGTCTAGATACAGGGACGCAATTTTGCCCTTTATTCTTCTGATTATACTTACATTATTTGTGTCATTTTATTATGGAGTGCTTCCTGCATAAAGGAGTTTCTGTGCTTCCTCTTCTCCCTAAAGCAGCGTTAGCTTCCCATTTCCAATATTGTGATAGCAGCAGCAAGAGGGAAAGGGAACATTTACAAGATGGTAGTGCTGCCAAAAACACAGTAAGCTGAGCTGGAGTTGGGAGACTTAAGCAAGTTAAGATTTTCAATGGAAGTAGATATATTGGATGTTGAATATGAAGCTGCTAGGCAGCAGGGAAAGAGAGAGACCACAGAGAAGCTTTATGCATATATTGAAGGAAGACATGGTGTAACACAGGAGAATGCTAGTTGTTGGAAGAGATGGAGGCAGATGATCTGCTGTGGCAATATTACCAGTTAACATAAAAGGATAGCTTTGGTTGACCTATGAAGTGATAGCAAAAATGCCGGTGTGTCAGCATTGCTCCGCCCAGATGATTGAAACAGAGCTAGGAACTGAACTTGGAACTTAAAAAAAGTGTTGTGTTAGGAAATAATAAACAAACAAAACACACTGATTGCTGTACTGAGTCAGTCCTTGAATATATTTCTGCCACAAACTCACCCATCATCTACCCAGTTCTCTTCATTCTTACTATAAAACCCTGATGGATAGGGACATTAGTTCATGAACTATTTCTTCTTCCTTAATACATCATTTCCAAGTTGACACTTAGTAGCTGTTTTACCTGCTCTGTTGTCTAACCTTCCATTGATTTCTCTTGGTATGACAGAAAGATGATGACAAGCAGGCTAAAAGCTTTATCACTGATGGATGAGGTAGCCACAAAAAATAACTGCTATGAAATTTAATTGTAGCTTCAAGTGCATGCACTCTGTTTCTTTGAATCTTCTCCAGTATTCCTCTCCAGCCAATCTGATACATAACCTAGCACAATCATTTCAACAGAAAGAGATGTCTGGTGCCAGTGCCAAAACTTTCTATTCATGCATAATGCTGTTACCTACCAATGTAAAGGGGGGAATGGCTTTGTGTCAACTTTCGTCAGGTTTCTATGTCTTGATTTAATGTTTGCTAGTTTTCACAAGACTTCCTTAACACTGTCACTCCATTTGAGTACATGATCTTGGCTACTATTATAGCAAACTGCATTGTGCTGGCCTTGGAACAACACCTACCGGCCTCAGACAAAACCCCAATGTCAGAGCGTTTGGTAAGTAAAAAAGCTGGTTGATTCTTTTATTGTGTTACACAATAGAAACAGCAGTTTGTAAATGCAAACACTGTGAGGATTAGCATTGTTATTTTTAACAGATGTTTTTCTTTTGTCTGGAATGCATGCATGCATGTCTCTCTGTAAGTAAATAGTTTCTATTCTGCAAACTCTGCTTCCAAAAAGTTTCTGATTTCATTCTTTCCTCTTTTACCTAACTGTGTGCTCATGGGTTTGACCATTTCAAGTAGTATCAAGTATCTAAACTGAAAAGATGTGAAGATACCAGTTTTCCCCTCAGCATGTGTCCTTCCTCCTGAGCGCTGCAGGTTGTGTAGATCCATGCAGAGCTGCCTTTGATCCCCATTGTGTCATTACCACAGGCTACCCCTGCTCCATCTTCCTCCCACCGAACTCTCTTGTCAAGTCTTTCTATTAAAGAGGGAAATAGTGGGAGTTACAATGGCAGGGCTGCTTTAGAAATTAAATACCACATACCATAGATTTCATAAAATGTCTGTGTTTGCCAAGCAAAGTTATGGAGTTGTGACAAGGGCTACAATTTAAGATTATTGCTTTGGGATTGTGTAGTGTCAAAAAAACGAATAAAAATTAAAAAGCCAAACTGAAAGCTCCCTGCTGTGATAAGGAAGCGGTTGAAAGTAGGTATCAATAGGGCTGTTCGATATAACAATATATATTGGATGACGATATAAAAATGTCTATCGTTTCATTTTACGCTATCGTTTGTTTCGTAGTGTCGCAAAATAAGCAATATTTTTTCATCGTTTTGATGGTCACTGCAGTGGCTATCCGGTTGTTCAGTCTGACGTCACTAGCCGTGTCTGGGTCTAAACTCCGCTGCAGGTCCATATATCAAACGATCACTGTGGCATTACTGAGAGTTGAAAAACTGTCTAAAGTCTTTCATCTTTAATAAAATGATCAGCGTTCTGCTCTACCAGGTGTAACAATTGAGTTTAACATCCAGGCATCCATGAAAACGGGATTTATGACATTTAACAGAGTTAGAAGTTAGCTCGCTAGCTTCTATCTAAATACAATATAGCATGTCCTGACTGCGGGGTTTTGGAAACAAATTAAAACGTACAGCTCTGTTATCACTTCCAGCATAAATGAAGACAGAAAACTAAACAGCAGTAACGTTTGTAGGGTTACTGAAGTTGGGCTAGCTGGTATATAATGATGTGCTGCGTGACCGCTAGCGACACAGCTACGTTAGCATAATATAAACAAGCTAACTTTTTTCCCACTCGATAAAAGTTACCGTGAGTGTTCTCGGTGGTCAGGAACAAATGTAATCGCTTGGCAGGATGCTGTAAAAGGACCAAACTTCAGCCAGGAGAACAACTGAGATAATCCATCCACAATACGAGGTTAGTCATTCATATACTGCTGCATGGGCTGGGCTGTAGTTACACCCTAAGGTTTTAAAAACTGAGCTTAAATAAATGATTAGCGGTAATAAAAGCCGAGGGAGGTCAACAGTGATCACTGACTGTTTTAGGAGCTTTTTGAGATCAAATAGAAGAAAATACATAACATTAAACATGTTAACAACACAAAAGCCATATTAAACGCAGACTACTTTAGACCCGGAAGTAGGATTCGTCGCGTCATCACTGAACAACCGGATATTCATTTCTTAAAGTTCTCTCTTTCTCTTATATTTTATATAACCACACTACGGACGGACAAGCGCCTGTTTTTATGTGTTGTCGTTAGCAACAACGATGGTAATAGCATCGCGTGTCCGCTTGTTTATGTTCCACAAACCTTTCACAATAAAGCTCAAGATCCTGTTGAGACTTTTCAAAATAAACTGAATCACGTGAAAGAGCAGATTATTTACGGATGAGAAGTAAAGAAGAGCCGCCAGGTGCTAAAAAATAAACCTTAGACTCAAACGTTAGAACAGGCTTTTCCCCGCAGCACGCCGTGTAATAAATACTCACAAAGAAAACGGTGTCTAAATGTCTAAAAATGTATAGTTTCATGCATCGGTTAAAACACTCGACTCCAGCTACAGGACGCCCAGCTGGAAACACTTCCACTTCCAGCAAAGATTCACAGAATTTACAGAAAATGTTACATTTTTGTGATTTATATCGTTATCGGGACGATAGAATTGTTATATTGGGATATGAGATTTTGGTCATATCGCACAGCCCTAGGTATCAATACAGAAGGGGGAATAATTATTTGATCCCCTGCTGAATTGGTAAGTTTGCACACTTACAAAGAAATGAACAGTCTCTAATTTTATGGTAGTTTCATTTGAATGAAGAGACAAAATATCAGCTAGAAATAAAATAAATAAATAAAAAAAAAACACTAAAGAAAAAATTAGTATTTGATCTCCTACAATCCAGCCTTAATTCTGGCTCCCACAGATTCGCCGTGTGGTCATGTGTGCTCACACAGATTGCAATCAGTTAGTCAATTAAATACATTTGGTCTGTCAAAGGACATCAGGGACAATATTTTAGACCTGTGGAAGGCAAAAACAGGCTACAAGACCATCAGCGAGGAGCTTAGGGAGAAGGTAACTACTGGTGGTGTGATATTCTGTCGCTCTCTAATAAAATTAAATGATCATAAAACTAAAAAACAAATCTACTATAAGAATTAGAGACTGTTCATTTTTTTCCAAGTGAGCAAACTTACAAATTCAGCACAAGATCAAATAATTATTTCCACTACTGTGTAGTCTTTTGTATGATTTTTATAATCTTATACTCTATTAATTGTTGATTTGGTTATTTGAAAAAAAAAAAAAGGTCTGTTATTCTATTTCACTGCAAGGGAAGTAGTAGAATTCGCCTGTTTGAGGTAACAAAGATATTAGTTGCACTTTTATCAACATGTAATTAACCAAAATGGTGCCTTCAATGAGGTTTCAAGGCATTTGATAAAAGCAGCTATAGATCACTTTTATGGTGATCACACTACTATTTGATGTTGCCATCCAAGTCAGTGCACCCTTTATGCTGATGGATGAACAGGCTGTAGCATGAATGTAGCGTGCCTGTAATGTTACTATGTTACTCTCAGTCTCTCTGTACAAAAAGTTTCATTTTTAAGAGGAAGTTAAAATACTGCTCGAAAACGAGCAGGAGGACATCTGCATGTGTAATTGCATTGTAATGGGCAAAATTGGATTAGGGTTATATTATATGTCGGAGTATTCTGAGGTGTGAAGTTGATAACAGATCGCTTAACCGTAACCAATTATTGATTAATGATTACCTTTATGATACCTTTTGGAGTTTGTTTTTTGAATAGATTGAATAGATGCCTTGACCTAAGTTTGAGTACTTTTTTAAAACCTCTTCTCACTTTAAACTCTATTAAGTTAATGGAGTGATGAAGCCGAATTAATTATACTGAATCAGTCTACCAGCACTAGTTACACCATGTGTTATTCCTTTTACTGGGGGACACCTCTAGTTTTCTAAATCGTTTCCAGAACTCACAGATTCACAGGGAAAAAAAGGTTTCGATTTTTCGTAGTTATAGTTCTTTTGGTGGGTTAAAGCATCTGTAGAGCTTGCTTTGTAGAGGATCACGGACACTTAATGATCTAGACCCTTCTTTTTCATTGTGTATTATTTCACATTATCTGTCTCAATCTTTATAAATTTATGTCTGCAGTTTCAGAAATCCTTTGCTCTTCTTTCCTCTTACAGGATGACACAGAACCCTACTTTATTGGAATATTTTGCTTTGAGGCTGGCATCAAGATCATTGCCCTGGGCTTTGCGTTCCACAAAGGCTCCTACCTGCGTAATGGCTGGAATGTAATGGACTTTGTGGTGGTCCTAACAGGGTGAGTAGCACAGGCCTAATGGCTTATGTAGCTGCTAACTGACAGAGCCGATGGGCAACAGCGATTAATGAGAGGCGGGAGAGAGCTTTGTTGTGTATGTGTGTGTGTTGCATTTCTAATGATCAGTAGAGCTGAGCCATTCCAGATGGTTGGGTGTTTTCTTCCTGTCTGAATAATCAGTGTCTCAGTAAGGGGAATTGTCTGCAGTAGATGTGCAAAACAGAAGGAAATCAGAGAACACAGCACAGAAAGGACTATAATACAAATCCAGTAAAAGCTTCTTTCTTTCTGTTTTTCATCTTTAAAATCATGAAAAACAAACGGATTTTCGAGTAATAGCAAGTTTTGTTTTTTTCAGGGGATTGTGTTGAGTTTAAGGCCATGGCTAGTTCCTTCTGACCACTCTGATGAAAGCACTTAGTTGTGGTTTTAAGAAATTTAGAATAGATGGTACAAATCTTTTTGGAAGTCTGTCTCAAACATGCATCAGTTTCTGTCATGTTTGTGTTGAAAAATTTGGCCAAGTTAACAAAGGATATATCTACACTGTAGATATTTCCCCAAAAAATGTAAGCAGAAACACAAGTAAAGTTGACTTTTTCATAGAGTCAAACTGTAAGAGTTTAGTTTACTTTGTTAACGTTGTATTTATTCTTGTGACTTAAGATAAGATAGCTCTTTATTGTCATTGCACAGTCATACATAGTACAGTAGTACAATGAAATTGGAAAAACTGTCCTGCGTCGGCACTACATATAACACAACACGACACGATATGACACATCCAAACGCAACAAACAACACAACACAGTATATTAACTTAGTATAAAAAAGAAGAATAAGTGTATGTGTATTGCACACTGTTATTATTGCACATTAATTATTATTGCAACTTGTTATAAATATAAATATTATTGTTATTGTTTTAAACATTGTTACCTCCCCCCTAAAAAAGTCCAGGGAGGTATCCAGTCAGGTCAGCTATTTACATTGATTAGGGCTATTGCCCTGTTGTAAAAGCTGTCCTTGAGTCTATTTGTTCGGGACCTCAGCAGCCTGAACCTCCTGCCAGACGGCAGCAGCTTATACACCCGGTGTCCTGGGTGTGTGCAGTCCCGTAGGATGCTGCGTGCCCTCTTGAGACAGCGAGTGCTGTACAGATCCTTCAGGGAGGGAAGAGGATGTCCAATGATTTTTTGGGCCATGTTGATGATCCTCTGGAGTGCCTTTCTGTGTGCTGTGGTGCAGCTGGAGAACCACACACCGATGCAATATGTCAGCACACTTTCAGTGGAGCAGCGGTAGAAGACGGTCAGCAGCTCCTTCTTCAGGTCCATTTTTCTGAGGATTCTCAGAAAGTGGAGACGCTGTTGGGCCTTCTTTAAGACCGCAGAGGTGTTAGAGCTCCATTGGAGGTCTGTGTCTATGTGCACACCCAGAAACTTGAAGCTGGAGACCCTTTCCACGCACTCCCCATTGATGCTGACAGGCTGCAGCTCGGACTTCCTCCTTCTGAAGTCAACTACCAGTTCTTTTGTTTTGGTGGTATTGAGGTCCAGGTTGTTAACTGCACACCAATCTGACAGCCTCTGAACTTTAGCTCTGTACGCAGTCTCATCTCCCCCTGAGATGAGCCCCACCACAGTAGTATCATCTGCAAACTTGATGACTGTGTTGTCTGGGTGGGAACTAACACAGTCATGTGTGTACAGAGTGTACAGTAGGGGACTCAGTACACAGCCTTGTGGAGAGCCAGTGTTGAGGCTGAGGAAAGATGAGGCCCCACTCTAACTCTCTGTACACGGTCTGAGAGGAAGTCTCTGATCCAGCGGCAGGTGGTGGAAGGAAGTCCAATTTCCAGCAGTTTAACTATTAGTCTGTCCGGGAGTATCGTATTGAAAGCAGAGCTAAAGTCAACAAAGAGCAGCCTGGCGTAACGGCCCTGCACTTCCAGGTGAGAGATGGTGGTGTGGAGCGTTGTAGCGATGGCATCTTCAGTTGATCTGTTAGCTCTGTATGCAAACTGGAGCGGGTCGAGTGTGGGTGGCAAGCAGGACATGATGTGACGTCGGACCAGTTTCTCGAAGCACTTCATTATAACAGGTGTTAGAGCAACTGGTCGGTAGCCTATTAAACTTCTATACTGCTATACAGTTTAGAACCCTTGATGTTTATTTGTACCTTATGAAGGTCAGTCTGGAACTTCAGGTAAAAATTTTGTATCCCCTTTAAAAGTGATGCAATGCTTTTGCATCACTTTTAATTGCTGTTGAAGTGTGGTAACGGTGAAAAGGGAGAGGCTGTATTGTGGGGGGTTGATGCTGGAAGGGCAGGGATCAGGAGACTGCTGTTATGCTGCTGAAAGTCCCTGAACACGTGCTAGCCCCACTGGGGGACAGGCCAGCCTCTTTTACGTAATGATACAGAGATTTATTTGCAACGTCTTGGGCTGTGAGGAGCCTCGTTGCAACAAACAGCCTCTGCCAATTCCCAAACCTCTCATCAACACCTTAACCTCTTGCTGGATATCACTAAGAGTCAGTGAGACTTTTGTTCCTGTTAGCTGGAAACAAGGAAATATAATAAATGTCTGGTTTGCTAATATGTGTCTGAGATCTGCTTGTTTGCATGTTGCATCTTTATTGTAGAACCAAAACCGTTTGTGTTCTGCATAAATACTAAATATAAATATGTTAAAACTAGCAAATATAAGGATTCCTTATATAATCAGTCAGTTCTAACGATCCCACGTGAGCATCTCAAACTGTCAATTTTCTTGTTCCATAGCTTTAGTGTATCTAATGAAGCTATAAAAAACTTTATACTATAAAAATTGTCAAGTTACAGGCCTTCAAAGTACATGCAGAGAATTTTGCACTTGTTCATCCTTTTTGAGCCTTCCTAACATAGAAAGAGCTATACTGGGAGCCCAATCCAGTCAAAAATATTTTCTTGATAAGGATGGAGGATGGGTTACACTGGCTTACATATAAATCTAGTTATCTTCTGATGATGGCCTTTTTTCAAGCTATAGGCAAGTGATGGAATACTGTGGGATTAAAAATAGGCTTAGCATGTGCATTACGCAATAAACAATTTCTGTTATATACTTATGAATAATAGAAACATTCTAACATATGCAAAATGTATGCAAGGAACATTTCTCCTAGTAAAATGCTTTCTTTGCATAAGTACCCACAAGTACTGTATGAAGCATAAATCGTGTGTTGAGTGTTGAGATAATTGACAGGTTGTTAGAGCATTTGTGAGAGAGAGAGAGAGAGAGAGAGAGAGAGTGAGAGTGAGAGTGTCTGTGTGTGTGGCTGGGTGTGGATGCAGCTCAAGCAGGCCTGATTCAATTGGGGCTGAACAGGCTGGCATGTCAGCCATAATTGAAGGGTTGGGTGGTGGATAGAGGCCATTACAGCCGTGGTCTGGTCATTTTATCAGGGCCGTGCTACACTGATGGGTTGAGCCATGTTTTCTGGGTAGATATCGGATCACTTGTGCAGAGTGCATGCAGCTGAACACACACATGCAGGTAGTGCACTTAAGCATGCTTGTACACACATGCTGGCCAATCATTTCTCAGTGATGATGTCCATTTCCTGCAGGATGTGCTGTGTGAAAACCCATAGCAATCATGTATTAGCAGTGACTCATTGATTATCAGCATTCAGCTCATCTGAGCAGTCATCTTAGCAGGTTGTTTGTAACTTGAGTATAACATGACCCTTCATGGTTCACTCTGTTGTGCTTTCACAGGTTGCAAATGCCACATCCTCTCTTCCATGTAACATGAAAGATTACATAGAACACTTGGATAATAAGGAATTATAATATTATATCGTTGAAGTAACAAATACATTAACTACGGATTTATGTAATTTTGGCAATATCGCACTGACAGAGGGGAAAAAATAGAATTTTTATAATATCGGTTGTAAAACTCTCAGGAGAGAGATCACAGACTTTAAGGCGGCGAGGCGTGATTGCGGGTGCCACTCAAGTGCGGGTGCCACTCAAGTGCGTCCAACTCCCATGCAGGGGCACTGCAGACCACGCCCCGCCACACACATTAACCACATGAAATACATATTTAGGCAGAATTTTGCAAATATCTATTTTTCATTTTTTAGCAGCATAGTGCTTTTTTTCCAATTACTTTTTAAAAGTTAGGTCAACGCTCCAAAAGCCCACAGGCAATATAAGGGTGGCGGCTCACAACAGTTTTTGTTTGCTACATGGATGATTTTAGTTAAGCTGGGTGTCTTTCCTTTTTTTATATTTCTTTAAGAGTTCAAAATGTGTTAATTACATAAATAAAATTAAATTTTCTCTGTAGCACTTCATGGATTTCATAAGCAGCACGCTTTAGTTGCTCTGTGGATTCTTTTAAAAAGCAGTTAAAAACATTCCTGTTCAAACAAGCCTTTTGTTGATCCACGTATTTGATATTCTTAACATTTTTTACATTTGACCTTTTACATTGTGTATAATGTCTATTGATTGTATTGTTTATTTTAATATTTGTGTACAGCGCTTTGTGACTGCCTGTCTGTGAAAGGCGCTTAATAAATAAACTTTACTTACTTACTTTAGTTGTTCACACAAAGCATAAAGGTAAAAAAAAAACAATATATGCAGTGTTATCTTCATTTTAGATGTCAAAAAGTATTTGCGGCTCCCAGTGTTTTCTTTTGCGTGGAAACCGGGTCCAAGTGGCTCTTTGGGTGTTAAAGGTTGCTGACCCCTGGTCTAGGTATTCCTAACGACCCCTTAGTCTTTCATTATTATTGAGCTGATGTCATGGAGTTGCTACGGATCAGACTTATTCTGTCACATCCATCGTCACAATTAGGCCCTTCTTAGAAAGACTTAGGTCCTTCCTTTATTCCCCAGTTCAAAATTGGTGAGTACTGTTCACTTATTCATATCCCAGAATTGATCTCTTTTAGCTTAATAATAATTCATAGCCTATGTGAAGCAGTTCGAGGGCCATCTTGAACTTGCTATCAAATGATCCCATCACACATCACAGATGCTTGCTCTCAAAACAGGGGCCTGAATCGTCTTTCATTAGCTGGTAATTAGATAACTCTACAATGTTCCAGTCTGATGTAGGGAATTGCTAATAAGAACATGTATTTGCCTCCTGCATGCTCCTACCAAAATCAATAGTGTATTGAGCTGAACACAGAAGGAATAGATTCTCCTCAGCAGTCCTCTTTATAGCTGGATGGATCAAAGCAGCTGCTGTTGGATTTTTGCAGTGATTTTTGCTCATCCCTAAAATACATGCCACACACAGCATACGTGCATATGTTTCTCTTATCAGTAAAATGTACCATATTCAATATTTTTTAAAATATGTTTTCATACATATTAGCCCTTTGAACTTTCACGTATGATATTAATAAATTTAATTATATAAAGCTGTGGGTGACTGGAATGGCCTTACTGGGATCACTCCCTCTAACACATGATAGACATTTGTTTTCAGCAAAAATGCTGTTGTCCTGTCAACAAACTGACTGTGCTGTATCCACTATTATCTAATGAAGTGTTGCATCAGATACTACTAAGATAACATTTTCAGCTCATGGTACCTTTCAAAATAGCAACCTCATGATTTCCTAGCACAGCATTGCATTTTAATGAGAAGATCAATGTTATTCACTTTACCTGATTCAGTTTCAGGGCAGTTTTTCAGACATTAGAGGATTCCACCTCAGTATGGTATATCCTGAGCCTGGCTGAACAACATTTCTTCACTCTTGCTCCACTTTGCTCTCAAAAAGAAATAGCACACGGGATTCTGTGCTTGCATTTCTTATAGGAGCTTCTGTGTTACAGTTTCTCATTTATTTTCTACACATGGGAGGTTTTTAATTTTCTGTACTGCAGTGACACTGTTTTGTGGTTAGAGGTGTGAGGTTGTTGTCGTTCTTGGGTCGTTGACCCAGTGTTTTGAGTTTTGTGGGTAGTTCTGTGGGTAGATGATTTATTTAAGCTTATTTAAGGTTTTAAATGGCTTCAAATGGCTTGAAATTTGTCAAAGCATGTATTTTTATTTAATTTGAGTTCATGGTCTACTGCATTTAAATCTCTGCTGTGTCTGAAGCAGGAGGTGGTACACCTTGTGTAATTGTAATTCTGAACTTGTTTATTAAATAAAGACATAATTGTTTGGTTGGTGTCCAATACGAACCCTCGGGCTCCAAGTTTTTTTTGGTTTTTTTAACCACTGTATCATTATTATTTGAATCAATGATTAATCAGTTCAAACTTTTTCACAATTGTGATAAAGCCAAAAGGTCGTCATTTTCTGTGTTTGAAACTTATGCATCTGTCTCCTTGAAGTATAGTGATGATGGTTAAATGTTAGACCTTGTCATTGCACATGTGAGGCATTTCCTCTCCACGCTGCCTCATTAAGCTCAACAGAACCAGCCTCAGGCAGTTACAGCCTGTTAGCGGAAAAGGAACAAATTTGGAAAATGAGACAGCAGCCGATAGGCATCTGCTGATGTGTTTTCTTTTTTGGACTGATGTGTCTGAGTGTGCGATCGATGCCCTGCGCAGTGTCTCAAGCCCCATCCTCCATTCGGAGTCTTCCTTTAGACTGTTTTGAAAGCTGTTTGCCTTTCCTGTCATGTCGGCTGAACTTAATAAAGCTAAATAATGACATGTAGATATTGAGAAGCCTTTATAATTAAAAAATATAGTTCTAAAAATAAGACAATTATCATTTCAAAATATGTATCGCAAGACTGCAGAGCCAGCTAGTACTGTGTCATGCTAGTGGCCTGAGTGTCTACTTGGCACATCAGGGCTCGCAAAATCGCTAGCCCGACGTCCCGGGGCTAGCGATATTTCCAGTCGGGCTACCAAAATCTATCTCTGCCCTGCCCATCGTGCAGGAAGGAAAAATATATGTCAATGCTTTTGCATTCTTTCGGAAATGTAGCTGGGTAATTATGTCATTGGCATCGGTGAGCCACTGTCAATATGTGACATATTGAAATCGCGTTTGAATTTGCGCTTGTTTTTTTGCTTTCACTTTGCAATCGCGCGAACTGTGTATGGAGAGTGACAGTACTGATTGGTGAATGACGATAATTTGCGCACCAATTCCTCTGACATAGTCTTATCAGTCGTTAGCTTACTATGCAAACATGACAAGTGAAATCTCCCGCAGCAAGCTTAAACATGTGAGAGGTTGATCGCGCAGAGAATCGCTGAGCGTTGTGTGAGTGCGTGTGTAAAAGCAGCAGGATATAAGGCAAAAAGAAAGTGCAGCTTTATGGTTTCATGGACAAAAGAATTTCTGTGGCTGCAACATGACGAGCTAAATAATAACCAGGGGTGCACATAAGTGGTCCGCAGGTGCGCATTCGCTGTCAAAATAAAAAAGATAAGAAGTTGCAACGCGTGTTTGCGTACATGAGATTTTCTGGAGGAGGACAGACATTTGTTTAGAACTTTTAAAGATGTCGAAGAAGCAAGCTCCTTTAAGCAATTACTTTGGTGTTCCTCCACCTCCAAAGAAATGTCAGAAGGAGTCCGAAACGCAAAAGAAGCGCGTATTCTCGGAAAAGTAGTTGCAGAAGGTGAGCTGGCTTCAAACAAATGATGAACACACAGAGAGGTGTTGCAGAATGTGTCGTGACAATGCCACTCTAGCGGACAAAAACAGTGCCTTTTATATGGAAAAGGACGCAAACGTGCGTTGCAACTTGTTATCTGGTGCGCGTCTTTTATTTTGACAGCAAATGCGCACATGCGGACCACTTATGTGCACCCGTGTAAATAATAGAGATAGCACGATACCACTTTTTTATGTCCGATACAGATACCGATATCATAAATTTGGATATCTGCCGATACCGATATGAATCCGATATAGTGTTTTTTTAATCAACAAAACTGTTTTTTAAATATCTTGCTGCATTTTGTACAAGTTCATACTCAAGTTTAAGACAACAACTACACTAAAGCTATTCTGTTATACCTGTATGCAAAAAAAAAAAATTCATAGTTCAGCAATACTGATCAATCTAATAAACTTAAACCTACACCATCCTCCCTATTCTGGTATTTTAAAGAGTACTTAGCATAAATATTAAGCAACCTAACTAATAGAGTTCCAACTCCCAGCAACAACAAAAATAAATAAATAAAAAATAGGGAACCACCCCTCACGCTCCACCTCATGATGCTTAATCGACGTAATCAACCTTAATTTGAAGCAGTGTGAAAAAAAATGCACAGAAATCAATTATTTTTCAAGAAATATTAAATAGATTCAACATCTTTCTTCAACAAAATTGCAGACTGCACAGATGGTACCTTCCCAAAGGAAAAAGTACTATAGCTTACTAGGGTATATTAGACTTAATAGTTACTATATACAGTAATTGACTTCTATTCATTTTACATCAAATTAAAACTTTGGGTGTCAGATAATTATTTATTAAAAGCTAGACATTTTAAATGAGATTAAGAAAGAAAAGTATGTCTTTGTGCCCCCTTTTCCCTGTTAATGCCCTATCGGCCCCCCTGGCTAAACTTTGCCCCTGCACAGTTACCAGCGTCAGCTACATAGAAAAAGATCCTCGAGTAGAAAGTAATATTAAATACATTCTAACAACAGCTTATCGAGCTTAAACGTGCTGCTGTTGTTCAGCCGCTGGTTTCCTCTTTCTGGTGCAAAGTGGACCAAAAGCAAACAAGAGAGACGGACTCGCAACAGAAAAGCCGATCAGCTGATCATTAAGCAGTTTCATGATTGAAGTAGCAGCAAGAAGAGGCAGTCGCTTGTTAAGCTTAATGCAGGAATGCTTTACAAACATTCAGAGATGGACTTACACAGTTGCTTTACTTCTCTCGGGATAACTTTGTCGGAGATGAAATGCCGGGTTGCTAGCGAAGCTCCAAATGCTATCCAGACCACCGACAGGTCCTGCATGCCACAGCCGCTCTATCACGTGATGCATACTGCGTGTTGCAAGTTTTGTGAGGTACTTTTGTGATATTTAATAGATCGGATTACATTTTTTATTTTTCTCCGATATCCGATCCAGTAATTTAGGTCAGTATCGGACCAATACCGATACGTAATATCGGATCGGTCCATCTCTAGTAAATAACATAATGTTCTGCCGGGTGTGTTGTTGGTTTTCCCTCGATTTCTGAGTCGACAAGCGCCTTTGTTACTGGGACCAGTAATTTTAAGAAAGGCCTCCATTAGAACCCATGAGAAATGCAAGAAATGCATTATTGCTCAGTCTGCAATATCTTTCCCGGAGCAAACACCAATTGCAAATAACATACTAAAAATAAACCTGAAAATTCTGTTTAGAACAGCGTACTATTCAAATTCAAATTTTATTTGTCACGTACACAGTCATACACAGTACGATATGCAGTGAAATGCTTGGACAACTGCTCGTGACCTAAAGAAGACAAAAAAGGAAAAGGCTATGAATAAGATAGGAAATAAATATGAAAAATTAAAAAGGGTAAATTTTACTAGGAAGGAATAAAATATAAATTAAGGTTAAAAAGGAAATAACTGTACAACACAAATTAGAATGAAGGGTAAATTTAACTGGGAAAGAATAAGATAAAATATATAAATTAAAGTTGAAAATAAAATAACTGTACAACAAAATACACAATATAGAACTATATAAGAATGTATGAAGAAATATAAATAAATATATACACAATAACAGCAGCTGTACAAGTATTAACTGGAAATGAAGAATATAATGTCCAGTGTTGTGCAATCCACATTATGTCTTCTGCAGTGCAAATATGCTTAAAGTGATTTAAGTGATGAAGTGAAAACAATGTCCAGAATGTCCAGTGTGTGTGTGTAAGAACTGTATGTGTGGGTCAGTACTGTGTGGTGGTGTGATTGAGAGACCGTATCGCCTGCGGGAAGAAGCTCCTCCTCAGTCTCTCTGTGTTGGTCTTCAGGGAGCGGAATCGCTTTCCTGACCTCAGAGAGAACAGTCTGTTGTTGGGATGGCTGAGGTCCTTCACGATCTTCCTGGCCTTGGTCCAGCACCGCCTGCTGTAGATTGAGTGCAGGTCAGGGAGCTCGGAGCGGATGGTGCGCTCAGCTGACCGCACAACCCTCTGTAGAGCTCGTCTGTCCTGCATGGTGCTGTTCCCGAACCAGGTTAAGATGTTTCCCGCCAGGATGCTCTCTATGGTGCACGAGTAAAAGTTCATAGATGAACTGAGTCCCAAATGCTCCAGCTTGGTGGTGAGTGTGGAGGGAATTATGGTATTAAATGCAGAGCTGTAGTCTATGAAGAGCATTTTAACATAATCCCCCCTTCTAGTGTCCAAGTGAGTGAGTGATGTGTGGAGGAGATGAGAGATGGCATCGTCTGTGGAACGATTTGGACGGTAAGCGAACTGTAGTGGGTCCAGTGTGTCTGGTAGTGAAGAAATGATGAAGTCTCTGACCAGGCGTTCAAAGCACTTCATCACTACTGAGGTGAGGGCTACAGGGCGATAGTCATTGAGAGAAGCAGGGTGGGGTTTCTTCGGGACAGGAACAATGATGGACTCTTTGAAGCATGTGGGGATCACCGACTGAGATAAAGAGATGTTGAATATCTCAGTGAACACAGGAGCTAGCTGGTATGCGCAGTCTCTTAGGATACGACCTGGGATGCCGTCTGGTCCTGCTGCTTTCCTGGTGTTCACTCTCTTGAAGGCTCTCCTTACTTCATGCTCTGAGATGACGAGCACGTTTCCGGTGCTGGCAGTATCTTCCTGTCTGCAGCCGTTAGCGCCACTATTGTCACGGCTGCCGAGGCGAGCCGTGTGGAGTTGGAAAAAGGACCCAAGAGCAAGCAGTGTATGAAAAGATTAGTGGAGTTTATTTACAAGGTGTCAGTGGCAGGAACAGAAAACGAATAATGAGACAAACTAACGGAAACCTAAACTGGGAAAACTAAAGAGCAACTAGAAATCCACAGGACACGGGGTGAAAGGCAGAGAGACGCAGACTGACGGAGGATACAAAAACGCAGAGAGACACAGATGAATGCAGAAAAGCGCGGACTTACATGGAGTAATACAGACGAACCGGCAACAGGCAGGAGAACACACAGGGCTTAAATACACACACCAGTAATCAGGGGATAAGAGACAGGAGGGCAACACAGCTGGGAGAAATCAGAGCTGACGGGACAGGGGAAATGTAAACTGAACACACTCACATCAGACATGAACCTTCAGAATAAAACAGGAAATTAACAGACAGAGAACCAGACAGGACACTGAACTTGACAGGCAGACTCATGAGCAGACACAATAACACCGTGGACAGACAGAGGGAACACAGAGAAGTGGGAGCAGGCAGGCAAAGAACAGAAACCTAACAAATGGCAAAATAACAACAGAATACACACTCGGAATGAACAAAAGCATAAGGAAACACAAAACACTGAGTCCTCAGACTCAGGACCATGACAGTACCCCCCCCCCCCCCCTCAAGGGCTGGCACCAGACAGCCCAACAGAAACACAAAAACGGACCAAAACCAAAAAACCCCCCCACGAACCAAAAAACAGAAAACGACCCGACCAGGGCGGGCGGTGGGGGTGGTGTGGAAACAGTTCTGGGGGCCGACCGTGCAGACGGCAACAGCGGCGTGGAAACAGCTCTGGGGGCTGACCGTGCGGACGGCAACAGCGGCGTGGAAACAAGTCCGGAGGCCGGCCACGTGGAAGGTAGTGGCGGCGTTCAGGAGGGCGTTCAGGAGGGCGTCCACGGTGGCGGAGATGCCCAACAAGCGGCCTGGCAGATGACCGACGATGTAGAGGTGGTAGTAGGGGACCTGAAGGCTGCGTGGCCCCTGCAGCCCCAGGCAAAGCGGAGGCTGGACCAGGCGAGGATGATGAGGATGCTGGAGCCGGACCAGGCGAGGATGATGAGGATGCTGGAGCCGGACCAGGCGAGGATGATGAGGATGAAGACACGGAGGCTGGACCAGACGATGAGGATGAGGATGAAGACACGGAGGCTGGACCAGACGATGAGGATGAAGACACGGAGGCTGGACCAGACGATGAGGATGAAGACACGGAGGCTGGACCAGACGAGGATGAAGACACGGAGGCTGGACCAGATGAAGCCAAAGCAGACGCTGGACCAGGCGACGAGGATGAAGCCAAAGCAGATACTGAAACCGGACCAGGCGAGGCCGAAGACTCTGAGGCCACAGCAGGCGAGGGTGATGAGACTGCAGCTGGTGATGAGACTGCAGCTGGTGGCTGGACGGGCTCCTCGGGCCCCCCAGCTGACGAGGCAGATGGCTGGACGGGCTCCTCGGGCCCCCCAGCAAAAACAGTCTCAGAACCAGTGGGCACTGGAGCCCCTGGCACACACAGAACAGAACCAGCAGGTGCGGAGACCTCTGGCAGGAACACAACAGAACCAGCAGGCACACGGGCCTCTGGCAGGAAGGCAACAGGACCAGCAGGCACACGGGCCTCTGGCAGGCACAGAACAGGACCAGCAGGTGCGGAGGCCTCTGGCAGGCACAGAACAGGACCAGCAGGCGTGGGGACCTCTGGCAGAAACAGAACAGAACCAGCAGGCACAGTGGCCCCTGGCAAACACATAGCAGACTTCAGCTGCCCAGAGCGTTGACTCTGCTCAGGCAGTGACAGCTGGGTGCAGTCCTCAGCTGGCTTCTTGACCTCCAGGGATCCAGAGTCAGCTGGGGGCTGAACCCCGGCCTCTGGGGAGGCCCTGGAGTGTGTCGCAGTCTCAGAACTGGCCAGCTTTTGAGGACTGTTGACAGTATTGTTAGATTTGTCTCTCTGCTTGGAGTGGATGGGCGAGGAGCAGTGTCTTTCGGGTAGAATTTACTTGTATGGTTTTACAGGTGGAACAACTGACACAGGATGCAGGGCTGGTGGCTGCTGAGCAGGAGGCTGAACTGAGGGTGACTGACATAGTGGTTGTGATGACAACGGTGGTGGAATTAGAGACTGAGCTTGAGGCCGTGCGGCTAACTGAGCTTGAGGCCGTGCGGCTAACTGAGCTTGAGGCCGTGCGGCTAACTGAGCTTGAGGCCGTGCGGCTAACTGAGCTTGAGGCCGTGCGGCTAACTGAGCTTGAGGCCGCGGTTCAAATGAATAAACAGTCCTAGTATTATCAGAGCTGGTGTTAATGGTCTCTGGGTTATATGTCAGTTTTAGCAGACCCTGGGTTGGCTGACACGGGTTTAACAGTTTCAGAAGAACAACAGCCCTTTGCTTTCACTGAAGTCTTAAAAATGCCAACCTGGGAGAGATCGGTTACCACGAAGGTAGGTAGGCTTAGCGAATTAGCTCCCACTGACACACCCCGAACAATCCCGGAAGAAAAAGTCTTAAGGTCCGAATTGGAACTGTTATCCTTCCTACTCACCTCAGTCGGCCGCTCTGATATGCTGGGGTCCGACTGTGGCGAGGGGCGTCGACGGCGTGAGTGCTGATCCCCATTTGAAGGCTGGACCGACGGGCCGGGCAGGACACTCTCCGTCGGGTCGGGGAGTGAAGCATGAGTTGCAGGGTGGGTGGTAGCAAGGGGGAGAAGATGAAGCTCGTTCAGAACAAAATTCTGTGTGAGCGGGTGAAGTGAGCCGAGCAACCAGGGGAGACCAGAAAGTAAGCGCTGTAGCCGAACAGCTATGCTTTGGCGGAATTCTCTCCCCTCATGCTCCAGCCATAGGTTAATTAATTTGTCCACTGAGTACATAATGTCCTCCCGGAGCTCCTCGGGCGGGTTGACTGCTGCTGGGTCCATAGTGGCCGGTTCGTACTGTCACGGCTGCCGAGGCGAGCCGTGTGGAGTTGGAAAAAGGACCCAAGAGCAAGCAGTGTATGAAAAGATTAGTGGAGTTTATTTACAAGGTGTCAGTGGCAGGAACAGAAAACGAATAATGAGACAAACTAACGGAAACCTAAACTGGGAAAACTAAAGAGCAACTAGAAATCCACAGGACACGGGGTGAAAGGCAGAGAGACGCAGACTGACGGAGGATACAAAAACGCAGAGAGACACAGATGAATGCAGAAAAGCGCGGACTTACATGGAGTAATACAGACGAACCGGCAACAGGCAGGAGAACACACAGGGCTTAAATACACACACCAGTAATCAGGGGATAAGAGACAGGAGGGCAACACAGCTGGGAGAAATCAGAGCTGACGGGACAGGGGAAATGTAAACTGAACACACTCACATCAGACATGAACCTTCAGAATAAAACAGGAAATTAACAGACAGAGAACCAGACAGGACACTGAACTTGACAGGCAGACTCATGAGCAGACACAATAACACCATGGACAGACAGAGGGAACACAGAGAAGTGGGAGCAGGCAGGCAAAGAACAGAAACCTAACAAATGGCAAAATAACAACAGAATAACACACTCGGAATGAACAAAAGCATAAGGAAACACAAAACACTGAGTCCTCAGACTCAGGACCATGACAGTACCCCCCCCCCTCAAGGGCTGGCACCAGACAGCCCAACAGAAACACAAAAACGGACCAAAACCAAAAAACCCCCCCACGAACCAAAAAACAGAAAACGACCCGACCAGGGCGGGCGGTGGGGGTGGTGTGGAAACAGTTCTGGGGACCGACCGTGCAGACGGCAACAGCGGCGTGGAAACAGCTCTGGGGGCTGACCGTGCGGACGGCAACAGCGGCGTGGAAACAAGTCCGGAGGCCGGCCACGTGGAAGGTAGTGGCGGCGTTCAGGAGGGCGTTCAGGAGGGCGTCCACGGTGGCGGAGATGCCCAACAAGCGGCCTGGCAGATGACCGACGATGTAGAGGTGGTAGTAGGGGACCTGAAGGCTGCGTGGCCCCTGCAGCCCCAGGCAAAGCGGAGGCTGGACCAGGCGAGGATGATGAGGATGCTGGAGCCGGACCAGGCGAGGATGATGAGGATGAAGACACGGAGGCTGGACCAGACGATGAGGATGAGGATGAAGACACGGAGGCTGGACCAGACGATGAGGATGAAGACACGGAGGCTGGACCAGACGATGAGGATGAAGACACGGAGGCTGGACCAGACGAGGATGAAGACACGGAGGCTGGACCAGATGAAGCCAAAGCAGACGCTGGACCAGGCGACGAGGATGAAGCCAAAGCAGATACTGAAACCGGACCAGGCGAGGCCGAAGACTCTGAGGCCACAGCAGGCGAGGGTGATGAGACTGCAGCTGGTGATGAGACTGCAGCTGGTGGCTGGACGGGCTCCTCGGGCCCCCCAGCTGACGAGGCAGATGGCTGGACGGGCTCCTCGGGCCCCCCAGCAAAAACAGTCTCAGAACCAGTGGGCACTGGAGCCCCTGGCACACACAGAACAGAACCAGCAGGTGCGGAGACCTCTGGCAGGAACACAACAGAACCAGCAGGCACACGGGCCTCTGGCAGGAAGGCAACAGGACCAGCAGGCACACGGGCCTCTGGCAGGAAGGCAACAGGACCAGCAGGCACACGGGCCTCTGGCAGGCACAGAACAGGACCAGCAGGTGCGGAGGCCTCTGGCAGGCACAGAACAGGACCAGCAGGCGCGGGGACCTCTGGCAGAAACAGAACAGAACCAGCAGGCACAGTGGCCCCTGGCAAACACATAGCAGACTTCAGCTGCCCAGAGCGTTGACTCTGCTCAGGCAGTGACAGCTGGGTGCAGTCCTCAGCTGGCTTCTTGACCTCCAGGGATCCAGAGTCAGCTGGGGGCTGAACCCCGGCCTCTGGGGAGGCCCTGGAGTGTGTCGCAGTCTCAGAACTGGCCAGCTTTTGAGGACTGTTGACAGTATTGTTAGATTTGTCTCTCTGCTTGGAGTGGATGGGCGAGGAGCAGTGTCTTTCGGGTAGAATTTACTTGTATGGTTTTACAGGTGGAACAACTGACACAGGATGCAGGGCTGGTGGCTGCTGAGCAGGAGGCTGAACTGAGGGTGACTGACATAGTGGTTGTGATGACAACGGTGGTGGAATTAGAGACTGAGCTTGAGGCCGTGCGGCTAACTGAGCTTGAGGCCGTGCGGCTAACTGAGCTTGAGGCCGTGCGGCTAACTGAGCTTGAGGCCGTGCGGCTAACTGAGCTTGAGGCCGCGGTTCAAATGAATAAACAGTCCTAGTATTATCAGAGCTGGTGTTAATGGTCTCTGGGTTATATGTCAGTTTTAGCAGACCCTGGGTTGGCTGACACGGGTTTAACAGTTTCAGAAGAACAACAGCCCTTTGCTTTCACTGAAGTCTTAAAAATGCCAACCTGGGAGAGATCGGTTACCACGAAGGTAGGTAGGCTTAGCGAATTAGCTCCCACTGACACACCCCGAACAATCCCGGAAGAAAAAGTCTTAAGGTCCGAATTGGAACTGTTATCCTTCCTACTCACCTCAGTCGGCCGCTCTGATATCCTGGGGTCCGACTGTGGCGAGGGGCGTCGACGGCGTGAGTGCTGATCCCCATTTGAAGGCTGGACCGACGGGCCGGGCAGGACACTCTCCGTCGGGTCGGGGAGTGAAGCATGAGTTGCAGGGTGGGTGGTAGCAAGGGGGAGAAGATGAAGCTCGTTCAGAACAAAATTCTGTGTGAGCGGGTGAAGTGAGCCGAGCAACCAGGGGAGACCAGAAAGTAAGCGCTGTAGCCGAACAGCTATGCTTTGGCGGAATTCTCTCCCCTCATGCTCCAGCCATAGGTTAATTAATTTGTCCACTGAGTACATAATGTCCTCCCGGAGCTCCTCGGGCGGGTTGACTGCTGCTGGGTCCATAGTGGCCGGTTCGTTGCTATGTTGCAAAGAGTGAACTACCACTGGCAAAATTTAGCAGTCTTTGCCAGTTCTTGGTTCCACTTGCCTCTTACCCGTGACTTCAGTGGAAATTTCAAATTCAGGATCTGACACAGACTGATTCATGTTCTACACAGTTCTTACAAGTTCATAGAAATTTCTGTTCAATTAGAACCAAGTATTTGAGTTGATGATTGCAATTTTTATACAATGTTGTAATTTGTGTTTCAACAATTTTTTGATTAATGTTTTGTTTCTGTTACAATATTATACTTTTATGTATAATATTGTAACGGAAACAAAACAGGAAACAAAACATCAATAAAAAAAATTGCTCTTAGAAGAATGAACAAATTCTGGCAATTCTAGTAATTGAAGAGGCTTCAAGTGAAGGGAAGAGAGATGATGATGAGGTGTTGGGCAGGTATGGGTATCAGAATCAGAATCAGAATACTTTATTGATCCCTGGGGGAAATTATTTTTTGTTACAGTGCTCCATTTTAAACCAACATTAAGACAAGACAGACAATACGCTAACTAAGAATAGTACAATATATACATATATATACATACATACATACATAAGTCACTTATAAATAAATATTTGGAAAAGAAACATGTGTAGTTGTAGCAGCAAACAGTGTGTTAAGTGGATGCGTTGTACAGGGAGATGGCCACAGGCAGGAATGATTTCCTGTGTCGTTCAGTGGTGCTTTTCGGTAATCTCAGTCTCTCACTGAACGAGCTCCTGTGACTGACCAACATGTCATGGAGTGGGTGGGAGGTGTTATCCAACATTGTCTTTATCTTGGACAGCATCCGCCTCTCCGACACCACCTTGAGGGAGTCCAGCTCCATCCCCACAACATTGCTGGCCTTACGGATCAGTTTATTAAGTCTGTTGGCATCTGCGACCCTCAGCCTGCTCCCCCAGCATGCAACAGCATAGAGGATCGCACTGGCCACAACAGACTCATAGAAAATCCTCAGCATTTTCTGGCAGATGTTGAAGGACCTCAGTCGCCTCAAAAAATAGAGACGACTCTGGCCCTTCCTGTAAAGTGCTGTGGTGTTTTTAGCCCAGTCCAGTTTATTGTCAATGTGTACTCCAAGGTATTTATAGTCCTCCACAATGTCAACACTGACCCCCTGGATTGAAACAGGGGTCAAGTGTTTCCTGGTCTTCCTGAAGTCCACGATCAGTTCCTTGGTCTTTGCCACGTTGAGCTGCAGATGATTCTGCTCACACCACGTGACAAAGGAGTCGACCACAGCCCGGTACTCTGTCTCATCATCCCTGCTGATGCATCCAACCACCGCAGAGTCATCAGAAAACTTCTGAAGATGGCAGGTCTCTGTGCAGTGGCTGAAGTCTGTGGTGTAGAGGGTGAAGAGGAAGGGGGAGAGGACAGTCCCCTGTGGTGCCCCTGTGTTGCTAATCACCTTGTCAGACACACACTGTGGGAGACGTACATATTGTGGTCTTCCTGTCAGGTAATCAACAATCCAGGACACCAGAGAAGCATCCACCTGCATCGCTGCTAACTTATCACCCAGGAGGGTCGGCCTGATGGTGTTGAAAGCACTGGAAAAGTCAAAAAACATGACCCTCACAGTGCTCGCCGGCTGGTCCAGATGGGTGTAGACACGATTGAGCAGGTAGATGATGGCGTCCTCTGTTCCGAGACGAGGCTGATAAGCGAACTGAAGGGGATCCAGATGTGGTCTTACTATGGGTCGCAGCTGGTCCAGGATGAGCCTTTCCAGGGTCTTCATGATGTGGGAGGTCAGTGCCACGGGCCTATAATCCTGGGGGCCACTGGGACGAGGCGTCTTTGGTACAGGGACGAGGCATGATGTCTTCCACATCACCGGGACCCTCTGCAGACTCAGACTCAGCATAAACAGTTTATGAAAGACTCCACACAGCTGGGGGGCACAGGCCTTGAGGACAAGGGGACTCACTCCGTCTGGTCCAGCAGACTTGCCTGAGTGAAGTCTCCTCATTTGCATCTCAACCTGGTATTGAGTGAAGGTGATGGGTGGGGGAGGGGTGTCAGGAATCTCACAGGAGGCAACATGTGAAGAGAGAGGCTGGCACAGTGGTGTGGCTCTGGATTCCAGGCTGACTGCAGGTGAGGTTGTGGGGGTAGGAGCAGACACTGTGGTGTCGAATCTATTGAAAAACAGATTCAACTCGTCGGCTCTATTCTCACCTCCCTCAGCTCCCCTGCTGTTGGTTGGCCTGAATCCAGTGATGGTCTTCATGCCCCTCCACACCTCTCTCATGCTGTTCTGCTGGAGTTTCCACTCCAGCTTCCTCCTGTAATTGTCCTTAGCCTCTCTGATCTTGTCCTTTAGTAACACCTGGACCTTCCTCACCTCCTCTTTGTTGCCCCCTCTGAAAGCCCTCTTCTTGTTGTTGAGGAGGGCTTTGATGTCCTTAGTCACCCATGGCTTGTTATTTGGGTAACAATGAACAGTCTGAGCTGGAACAATGGAGTCGGTGCAGAAAGTTATGTAGTCTGTGATACACTCAGTAAGCCCATTGATGTCCTCGGCGTGAGGCTCACAGAGTGTTTCCCAGTCGGTCACCTCGAAACAGCCCTGTAGTTCCGCTATTGCCTCCTCTGACCACCTCCTAACAGTCCTGGTGGTCACAGGTTCCCCTCCTCACAATTGGCACATAGCGGGGGGTGAGGTGAATCAGGTTATGATCTGACCTACCAAGTGGGGGGAGGGAGGAGGAGCTGTATGCATCCTTGACGTTAGCATACAGTAAGTCTAAAGTTTTCTCTCCCCTGGTGGGACAGTCCACATATTGTTTGAATGTTGGTAGTGTATTGTCCAGTGATACATGGTTGAAGTCACCCGAGATCACAATAAAGGCACTCGGGTGCTGAGTCTGTAGCCGAGCTATGGCAGAGTGGATAGTGTCACATGCAGCTGTGGGGTTAGCAGAGGGGGGAACATAAACAGCCACCAAGATGACGTGAGAGAATTCCCTGGGTAAATAATACGGCCTGAGTCCAACAGCACACAGTTCAGTGTCCGGGCAACAAATCCTTTCTTTGATTGTTATGTTGGCAGGGTTACACCACCGGTTGTTAACTAAAACAGCAAGCCCACCTCCTTTACGCTTACCGCTAGCGATGCTGTCCCTGTCCGCCCGAACAGTGTGGAAGCCTTCCACGGAAGCATTCTCATCGGGAATGACCTGGTGCAGCCATGATTCGGTGAAACACATCAGGCTACACTCTCGGTATTCCCTCTAACTCCGTACCAGTGCTGAGAGCTCGTCGATTTTACTTGCCAACGATCGCACATTTCCCATCACGATAGACGGCAGACACGGTTTAAACCTCCTCCTCGCTTCGAGCCTCCGCTGTCTCACCGTCACCTTTTTTCTTCTCTTCTGTCCTTGACCTCTGCATCCCCGATGTGTTTTCCTCCAAATTTCAGCTGGTACTTCTGCGGGCACTTCTGCGGGCCTGGCCAGCGAGCCGGCCAGCATCAGGGCGATCAGCTGATCTCTGGAGTAAACAGTCCGTGCGTGTAGGAGATGTGCCGCGGTCCCGTTCCATGATAAAAGTAACAGTTCCACGGCCACCAGAAGAACAAAAACTCTCTCAATCCACATGATTGAGTAAGAGATAGAAAACGGAGGAAAATACAAGTCAGAAAAAAAAAAAGAATACGTAAGAAAAAAGAGCTAAACTAAGAGAAAAGCAGGAGCGACTGTAACAGGCTGCACGCTGGTTGGCGCATGCGCACACATGGTATGGTGTTAAGGAGAAGAATCGGAAGGACAGCTAGTAGTGAATTTTGTTAAAAGGATGGTGTTGATCTACAGCAGACCTTCGCAAAGTGTGGGGCCCGCCCCCTAGGGGGGGGGGGGCGCAGAGCCATTGCAGGGGGGGCGCGGCATGAAAAGGGAAAAACAAAAAACAAAAACAACGCTTGGACACTGCTAGCACGGGGCGCCTACACAAACGCAAAGCAGGAGATGAAGCATAGCTGAATATGTTTCCAAACCAACTTCATTCTAAGCCAAAGACTAGAAAATATGGTGAAGCATATCTTCCCTTTGGTTTCACCTGCACAAGCGCCAAGGTAGGTCTCCCCTGGAGAATTGGTCTTTCCTTCGTCGGGAGCACATGCTGGGCTCTCCAAATCACAGACAAACAGTATCCCACATTCTTGATTTTTAGTTCACAAACACTTGTTGTAATGACTAACTACACCTGACATTTTGGAGATGTTAGCTCTGTATACAGTAAAGTTACAGTGGGATACAAATAATATCAGGCTGATCCTGCCACGATTTGTTCCCCCTGTCTAAATCACAGACAAACAGTACACAGTTGTTTATGTTTTTAAACCCATTTTGCACAGAGAGACATTTTTTTTTGAAAAATTTATTGATAGCAATATTATTACACAGGGAAAAAAACAACTACATGTAAAATAATTACACCGTGACGCCTCTGCCTTTCTAAATAGAGGGACAGTAACTGTATGTTTATATGTAAGAGTATAAAACCTGAAGATAGAGACAATATACTGTTAATCTGACTATCTGCCATTCTGCAATTCCTCTCATGTAAGCAATAACGTGGCGCATAGCTGCCTTGAAAAAAGGCACATACCTTTGACGTTGCGTGACGAACTCTGTATTCCTCGTCCACGCGTAAACGCAAAAAATGATCTCCGTTTTCGGTGATTCGAAACGCCGTTTACGTGTGGACGAAACAGCTGCGGTTTCAGAAATACCCGTGTAGGTGCGGACGCAGCGTAAAAGAGTTAGTAGTTTATTTTCTTACTACCTACAGATTACTTGTATTTGCTTAATTGTTTACTAAATGTTTGAGGTGTGAAATAAACCGCAATTGAGCAAAATATGGGTGTGTGTGGTTGGAGAATGTGTTAGTGCGTGCGTGTGTGTGCGCGCGTGCGAGGGGGGGGCGAACATTTTTCTGTAAAACAAAGGGGGGGAAAACTGGATCTGAAGATGCACTTATCTTTGTGTCCTGGGTTGACGATAATCACCTAACAGGAAAACCATCTCCCCTGGGCATTCAGTGGAAGTATGTTGTAAACCAAAATGCTTTTGAATTAATCATCTAACATGGCAACAAATTGAGCAGAAAAAAAGCCAAAAATATACAAACCAATTTGCAGGTTCACAGTTTGGTCAGTGGTTGATCCCTCTGGTGTCACTGCTGGAACTTTCAACTGTGAACACCTTAGGTCCAATCTTCAGAACTGCTCATCTCGCAGAAGACAAAAGGGAAGAACCTGCATCTCTTCTTCACTTAACTTTTATACCTGTTCACCCTTTCTCCCCCCACTCATACTGGACGTTACATCTTCTGAAATGACATCTGGCTTCACCCATAGGGACACCCAATCACTTTATTTACGTCTAATCACCCAATGTCCAGCCACATCTTCTCTCTCTCTCTGTCTCTCTCCCTCTGACTTACCTGATTTAAAGTTGAAACTTTAAAATCACTCTGTTACATTTTCTTGTTATTCTTAACATAGAAATTCCATCACATTTGAACATTCAATCACACATGAATATAATTCACTTCATGTTTCTATCAGTTTATGTAATTCTGCTTTAGTAAGATTTGTCTTTAACATATTTTTATGAATATTCATTTTAACATACTCCTTTTTAAATTCAGAAAAAGAGGAATACTTTGTTTTATGTTTCTCTTTAAAATTTTGATAAGGTTTGGCGACAGGGGTCTTATCTTCTCGCATTCCTGAAGCAGGGTTTTAATAGTTTTGCAATTTTCATTAGTTTTTATTTTTATTTAGTTTTGACTTCAGATTTTCAATTTTATATCAGTTTTAATTAGTTTTTACCAATTGTTTGCTAGTTTAGTTTAGTTTTTATTTTTTTAAAAATCCTTAGTTTCAGTTTAGTTTTGATTAGTTTCAGTTTTAGTTTTAGTTGCGTTTGCAATAATTAAGTGTAACAAAATCCCAGTTTCATCATATCAGTCATGCTCTTCTGCTTATCCTTGGGTATGTTGCTATTCCAGCTACCACACCCTGCACCCTGGACAGGTCGCCTGTCTGTCGCAGGGCTAACACGCAGAGACAGACAACTCACATTCCCACCTATGGGTTCTTTAAATAAATAAATAAATTAGGGCAGATGAACAACCATTGATACCAGGCAACTATAAAATGTATATCTTGGCCCCAATGAGACTATTAACTCTTGCAGCACCGGGTGTTCGTAATTTTGGTTCAAGTGAATTGATAAACTTTTTGAAGGCAACTGACTCACACAGTTATGTAGATATCCCAGTCCTGTTGTCTCGGGATGCATCACGCTGCCTTGCCTGGGGTTAGCTTCTGTTTTCTGGGGATGAGGGTTGAGTGTGCTCCCTTACCTTCTCAAGGTAAGCTAGGTTAGCCTTCTTGTGTGAGCTTTTCAAGAGCACTTTAAGGTTTGTGGGATTTTTTTCCCCTTTAGAAATGTCCCTCATAATTTGTCTCTTTCCACTACAAGACACTTGCTTTATCCAAAACACAGTCATATTCAAAGTAATCCCAAATTGGACTCTGGCGCTTTCTCTTGACTTTTCCTGACATGATTCTGCGCGTGGACGGAGCAGCGACACAGACGACTCGACTAACGTACTGCCACCTGCTGGCATAATGAGACACAGCAAGACAAAAATCTGGAAACTAAACTTCATTTTCACCCTTGACTATTGTATGACACACACACATCTACGAAAACTAAACACAGTTTTGCTATAAATTCAGTTAATTTTAGTTAGTTTTGTGAACACTCATTACAGTTTTCCTTTTTTTGTTTTTATTTTTATTTCCGTTAACGAAAATGTTTTTTCACTTCTAGTTTTCGTTATTTCGTTAGTTTTCGTTAACGATAATAACATTGTCCTGAAGTCATACAATAATCTGCTAAAGCTGAAGCTGGCTCAAAATTCAGTATTAGAACAGTCACATAGACATATAGACTTATATTTTAAATTATCTTTAAGAGTAAAGATGATTTACTAGTCGCAAATAGGGAATAGCTCTATTTTAGCACTCTTTTTAACACATAAGGTTGGATGTTATGACCTTTTATACCCTCTTATATGTGATGAAGGGACGGCCTGGAGGACTTCAGTTTCTCTCTACTCCTTGTCTCATAACAATGGAAATGGCTGTGGTAAACACGTACTTTAAGAACAGGGAGGGACATAGGGTGACATAAAAGAGTAAGAGGCAGGCTCACACAGAAGGTGCAATCCAAAAGAAAAAGACGTCAATGTGGTTCAGGTGAGAATGTAGTTAGGCAGCATTGCATGGTAGGTCTGTAGGATGACTTTGGACATCAAGAACAGGAAGCAGGAAAATGCAGAGGCAATGATTAACCATTTAGGTAGGATGTGTGTATGCCAAAGAGAGAGGTGCCAAAAGCAAAGGAAAATATTATAGTGAATTTTATGTGAGACTGGACACTGAGAAGGAGAAAAGGACTGTTTTATTTATTGGTTATTGAGAGAGAGCGAGAGAGAGACCACATTTTTGTAGTATCTGCAATATTTGTATTAAAGCAGGATAACTGACTTAGTGTCAGTTATCCTGACACTAAGTCCACACACACACCCATAGTAACAAATAACCAACACGGGTGAAATATAAGTGCTTTGGTAAGAGTGCCTGGTGAGGTAGCACAAGAATGTATACTTTTACAACAGCAAAATAGATGTCGCTCTCCAACATCTTGCTGCACACATTAAAGAATCTGAGCTGCTTTAGAGAGTACTGTCTGCTCAGTTCTCCAGTTCAGTCTGTTAGTCAGATGAACGCTCAAGTACCTGTAGCTCTCCACTGTTTCCACTTCTTCACCCATGATTTTGATGGGCCTGGTCAGTTTTTTTTCCTCTGGAAGTCAACCACCATCTATTTTGTCTTGCTGACATTCAGAAGAGGATTATTTCTTCTGGAAAGTTCCTCACCAGCTCGCTTTGCTTCGACTCCGGAGACCCTTAATACACCCGACCACTGCAGTGTCATCAGAGAACTTTTGCAGGTAGCATATTCCACTGTTTTATGGAAAATCTTAGGTGTGCAAGATAAACAGCAATGGAGATAGGACTGTCCCCTGCGGTGGCCCAGTATTACTAACCACCACATCAGATAGGGTCCCCCCAAGCTGTATAAACTGAGGCCTCTCTGACAGATGGTCAATTCAATTCAAATTTATTTATACAGCACCAAATCACAAAACAGGCCCTGACGGCAGCGGGACGGCTGCGGAACCTGACGGCGCGAACATCGCATCCTCCGTGGAGACAGCTCCAACAGGCCGGGTAACTCCTCATCCGGCAGTACGGACGGCACGTCCTCCGTTGAAGCGAGTGGGCGAGCAGTAGCAACGGGGGGGTGGAGATGTAGTTCATGGAGAATGAAGTTTTGTACGAGCGGGTGCAGTGAGTCCAACAGCCAGGGATAATCGGAAATAAGCTGTTGTAGCCTGACTTCCAGAACGTAGAGAAACGCTTCTCCCTCATGCTCGAGCCACAGGTTGATTAATTTTGACGCTGAGTCCGTGATGAGCTTTCGAAGCTCCGTGGGTGGGGTGAATGCCACTGGATCCATATCTGGCTGGTCCGTACTGTCACGGCGAGTAGAGTGAGCCGTGTGGAAATATTAAAGGAGGATCCAGTCGCAGGCACTCGTGAAGGTGAGGTGGTTTATTGAACACAAAATAAAAATAAACAAACGGCAAACGGAACAGAAGGCTATCTAAACTGAGAACAACTAAGCTAGTGAATACAAACCAGGACATGAACATGAAGGAAGACGAGCAGTTGGAATTGTGAGAAGATGTACGATGGGAATGGGGATCGGTACGTTGTTGGGAGAGAGCGCCAAAGACCAAGAGAAGAAGAACGAGCTGTCACTCATAAAGAAATCCAACCCCGAAGAAGTTAAAGTTCTCATCGACAATATTCTACTAGCCATCAAAATTAATTCTTCTATGCTGTCGGTTCAACAAATTCATGATCACATGGCAAAGTATCTGAGTATACCAGAAAGCTGGTGAAGCAAAAATTATACCTTTGAGTTTGTGAATTCAATTAATGAAGTAGTGCAGAATGAGACAATGTGTGAAGTTAAAAATGCACCTTGGCACACCCTGATCATAGATGAGAGCATAGACATAACAGTGCACAAAATGCTAGTCCTGTATATTAAATACAGGGAGGAAAATAACGTCAACCATAAAACTGTGTTTGGTGGCATCATCCAGCTGACAGCATGCACGGCTCAGGATATTGTGCAGGCAATAACTCAGTTTTACACCAAGCATGAACTAGACATGCAGAGAATGGTGATGCTGACCTCCATTGTGCCTCAGTAATGCTAGGAAAGCACAACGGAGTTGCAGCTTTATTAAAGCAGAAAATACCACACTTAACTGAACAACACTGTGTAGCCCATAGAGAGGACTTGGGCATTGATGATGCGTGGAAAGATGTACCTTTGATGCGAGATGTGGAAACTCTTCTTAGAACTGTTTACTCCACTTTCTCTAGATTCGCTGTAAAGAGGGGAAAACTGGAAGACCTAGCAAAGGTTCTTGATCAGGCCTCTGAGTGAAGTATGATGGCTGTCGCGTCACCAAGCTGTGAATGCTGTTCTGAGGAACTACACTGTGCTGGAAGAATACTGCAAGAGAGAATCCAGTGATAACAGAGATCCAGTGGCAAATTACTGTTACAAAAGGATAACCGATTCAAACTTCAAGGTTACTCTCACCGCTCTGGGAGATGTTTTGGGTGAGCTGGCACACCTGTGTCTTTCTTTTCAAAGATGCAACCTGACTGTGATGGAAGGGCACTGCTTGGCAAGAGCAAAGATTGAGAAGTTGCGTTCCCAATACTTGACAGAGGAAAAGGATGTTAAGTGGAGTGAACATGTCAAAGAGGCGATGAGGCCCTCATCTGCTGATGGCAGGAATACCGGTGAGATTACTCGTGTTATTCGTAAGCTTTGTGATAATAATAATAATAATAATGGATTGATATAGCGCTTTTCTAGGCACCCAAAGCGCTTTACAATACCACTATTCATTCACTCTCACATTCATACACTGGTGGAGGCAAGCTACAGTTGTAGCCACAGCTGCCCTGGGGCAGACTGACAGAAGCGAGGCTGCCATATCGCGCCATCGGCCCCTCTGGCCAACACCAGTAGGCAAGTAGGGTAAAGTGTCTTGCCCAAGGACACAACGACCAGGACAGAGAGCCCGGGGATCGAACCGGCGACCTTCCGGTTACAGATGCGATTCCCAACCCCCTGAGCCACGGTCGCCCCACTTGGATGCTCGTTTTCCAGAAGATGAATTAAAGGAGTGGTCTCCATTTGACATTGAGGCATTGAACTCAGACATCATCCTCTCATCTCGCATAGTTAAGGACTGCTTCGATGTAATTAGACCTAGTATTTTATCGCTATTGAATTCTTCCTTACTCTCTGGCTGCGTCCCGTCAGCTTTTAAACATGCTATAGTTCAGCCTGTTCTTAAAAAAAGGAACCTTGATTATAATGATTATGTGAATTACAGGCCGAACTCTAAGCTCCTGTTCCTGTCTAAAATCCTCGAGAAGATAGTTCTTCTACAACTCCAGGCGTACCTGGATGAGAACGACATTAATGATAAATTCCAGTCTGCCTTCAAACCACATCATAGCACCGAAACAGCGTTGCTTAGAGTCCTCAACTATCTTCTTCTAATTGCTGATACTGGACGCTCTGCGGTCCTAGTTTTATTGGATTTATCCTCGGCCTTCGATACGGTAGATCACAACATCTTAGTAGCGAGACTTGAGCATACTGTAGGCATTAAAGGTGTTTCCCTTGATTGGTTTAAAACATACCTCTCCAATAGGTCCTTCTCGGTCAACCTGGGCACCTGCTCTTCCTCCGCTGCACCTGTCTGCCGTGGCATGCCTCAAGGATCTGTGTTGGGCCCTATTCTTCTCTCACTGTATATACTCCCTCTAAGTGCAATATTTGAGAAATACCGCACCGCTTTTCACTGCTATGCTGATGATGTACAGATCTACTTTGAACTAAATGATGATCTTGCTTTGTCCTTGCACTGCTTTCAAGAGTGCATGTGCGAAGTCAAAGAATGGCTCTTAGCAAACTCTCTTATCCTAAATGATAAGAAAACTGAAATCGTGGTATTTGGCAGCAACGTTCCTCGTGGCCAAGTTCGTGATGCCTTTGGTTCCCTTACCATCTCCCTTTCTGACACTGTTAGCAATTTGGGTGTGTTGCTTGACAGCTCGTTCAAATTCGATAAACAAGTGTCTGCTGTACTTAGATCTGGTTTCTACCAACTGCGTCTCATTTCTAAGGCTAGGCATTATGTTCCGCATAAGGACCTGGAAAAGCTCATCCACGCCTTTGTGACCTCTAGGCTGGATTACTGCAATTCACTGTATTTCGGTCTTCATTCTGCCCTTCTTCATAGACTGCAGACAGTCCAAAATGCTGCGGCACACATTCTGACCAGAACTGGGAGGTTTGCCTCTATTACCCCTCTTCTAGCTGACCTGCATTGGCTACCCATTAAATACCACATCCAATTTAAAATACTGCTGCTTACTTTTAAAATTACCAACAACACAACACTGAGCTACCTTAGCGAACTCCTTAAATCGTATGTTCCCGCCAGAGCACTAAGATCATCTACTCAGTTACTCTTGGTGCAGCCTAGATCTCAGCTGAAGTCTAGAGGTGACCGTGCGTTTGCCTTGGCTGCACCAGAGTTGTGGAATAACCTTCCGATTGCGATCCGGGCGTCCGATTCTATCCAATCTTTTAAATCACGGTTAAAAACCAATTTGTTTAATCTCAATTTTCCTGCTTGTTAATGCTTGTACCTGACTCTTAGACTTACTCTGTTTTTCTTTATACATATCTTTTATGGCTTGTGCTTTTACAATGTTTTTACTTGATATGCATTTTATGCTACCCCTGTGTATTAGTGGCAATGACCTTTGAGTATATTTGATACTTTGCTGAGGCCTTATAATACTCATGTTACTTTTCTGTCTTTTATGTTAAGCACTTTGGTATACCGCTGTTTTTTAAATGTGCTCTATAAATAAAGATTATATTTTATTGTATTGTATCAGCTTTGAGTATGGAGCAGGAGACATTGCCACGCTGACAAAGAAGTATGAGGCCATTCTCCACCCTCCACATTCAGTGGAGGTCATAAACAGTGAATATTCTGATTTCAAGTACATAATGAGGCACAAACTTAAACATGGGTTAATCAGCACATTCTCAGATATGGTGGCTGCAACGCTAAAATGTGAAGAGCTAAAACACATCTCACAGCTTGTGGATATTTGTGCTACATTTCAAGCATCCAGTGCAGATTATGAAAGATTAATGAATCGTATCAAAACAGCATCCAGAAATCGTCTTGAGGTGGACCATTTCGACCAGCTCATGTGCATAAAGTCAAAGCTGCAAGCAGACGAGGCCATCAACCTGGACGACGTGTACAGCCACTGGAGATGTGAGAAGGACAGACAGGAAAAATAAGGTGAAATTTAAGCTCTTAATAAGTATACTACTCATCTAGTGTCATTTATTGAGTTTTCATTTATGGATATTGATCATTAAATACTGTCACTAATTTATGAGTATTAGAAATGCAAATAATTGTGTCATTATATACTGTATTTTGCAGACAAAGAGTTACAGGACAGTAGGACTGTCTCCCAGACCGCAGTAGGACAGGAGGACCAGGAGCTTCACAGAGTGGCTCATACTCATCATAACACAAGTCAGAGATTTATAATAAAAACATTAAATTTCAAAATTGGAGTTTATAATAGGCTTGATTTGGTTGGCAGTTCATGTTTTGCCATAGCTAAAGTTAAATATTCATACTTCTAATAGCGTTGACATAGTACACAGGTAATTAAAAAAAGATTTTTGTAATTTTCACTGTAAGTGGGCTAAATCTCTTAATTAAAGGTATTCTAACAGAAATGTAAATGCTGTAATTTGGCTCCTTTTATAAACCATGTAACTTTGATGGATGCGATGCTGTCGTGACCACATTGTACACATCTAATGTCGCTCACAGTGGTCCAAGGGTCCGCTCAGGGAGTTTGCGAGTTTGCTCACACACATGAAAAATTAGAGGGAACATTGCCCCTCACATACAGTGGGGCAAAAAAGTATTTAGTCAGCCACCGATTGTGCAAGTTCCCCCACTTAAAATGATGACAGAGGTCAATAATTTGCACCAGAGGTACACTTCAACTGTGAGAGACAGAATGTGAAAAAAAAATCCATGAATTCACATGGTAGGATTTGTAAAGAATTTATTCGTAAATCAGGGTGGAAAATAAGTATTTGGTCACCTCAAACAAGGAAAATCTCTGGCTCTCACAGACCTGTAACGTCTTCTGTAAGAAGCTTTTCTGTCCCCCACTCGTTACCTGTATGAATGGCACCTGTTTGAACTCATCATCTGTATAAAAGACACCTGTCCACAGCCTCAAACAGTCAGACTCCAAACTCCGCCATGGCCAAGACCAAAGAGCTTTCGAAGGACACCAGGAAAAGTATTGTAGACCTGCACCAGACTGGGAAGAGTGAATCTACAATAGGCAAGCAGCTTGGTGTGAAAAAATCAACTGTGGGAGCAATCATCAGAAAATGGAAGACACTGATAATCTCCCTTGATCTGGGGCTCCACGCAAGATCTCATCCCGTGGGGTCAAAATGATCATGAGAACGGTGAGCAAAGATCCCAGAACCACACGGGGGGACCTGGTGAATGACCTGCAGAGAGCTGGGACCAAAGTAACAAAGGTCACCATCAGTAACACACTACAACGGCAGGGAATCAAATCCCGCAGTGCCAGAAGTGTTCCGCTGCTGAAGCCAGTGCATGTCCAGGCCTGTCTGAAGTTTGCCAGAGGGCACATGGATGATACAGCAGAGGATTGGGAGAATGTCATGTGGTCAGATGAAACCAAAGTAGAACTTTTTGGTATAAACTCAACTCGTCGTGTTTGGAGGAAGAAGAATAGTGAGTTGCATCCCAAGAACACCATACCTACTGTGAAGCATGGGGGTGGAAACATCATGCTATGGGGCTGTTTTTCTGCCAAGGGGACAGGACGACTGATCCGTGTTAAGGACAGAATGAATGGGGCCATGTATCGTGAGATTTTGAGCCAAAACCTCCTTCCATCAGTGAGAACTTTGAAGATGAAACGAGGCTGGGTCTTCCAACATGACAATGATCCAAAACACACCGCCCGGGCAACAAAGGAGTGGCTCCGTAAGAAGCATTTGAAAGTCCTGGAGTGGCCTAGCCAGTCTCCAGACCTCAACCCCATAGAAAATCTGTGGCGGGAGTTGAAAGTCCATGTTGCTCGGCGACAGCCCCAAAACATCACTGCTCTCGAGAAGATCTGCATGGAGGAATGGGCCAAAATACCAGCTACTGTGTGTGCAAACCTGGTAAAGACCTATAGTAAACGTTTGACCTCTGTTATTGCCAACAAAGGTTATGTTACAAAGTATTGAGTTGTATTTTTGTTATTGACCAAATACTTATTTTTCACCCTGATTTACGAATAAATTCTTTACAAATCCTACCATGTGGATTCATGGATTTTTTTTTTCACATTCTGTCTCTCACAGTTGAAGTGTACCTCTGGTGCAAATTACTGACCTCTGTCATCATTTTAGGTGGGGGAACTTGCACAATCGGTGGCTGACTAAATACTTTTTTGCCCCACTGTATACTAATGTGCCACAAACAGGACTTTAATATCACCAACCATTCTCGTGTTATTACGGTGTATCCATATAAATGGCCCACCCTGTATATTGGTTCTAGTACAGAACCCTGTGGAGCTCCACAATTAACCTTAGTGTGTGAAAAGGACTCTCCATTTACATCAACAAATTGGAGTCTATAAGATAGATACGATTCAAACCACTGGAGTGTGGTACCTGTAATACCTACAGCATGCTCTGATCGTTGAAATAGAATATTATGGTTGACACTATTAAACGCTGCACTGAGGTCTAGCAGGACAAACACAGAAATGAGTCCACTGTCAGAGGCCATAAAAAGATCATTTGTAACCTTCAATAAAGCTGTTTCTGTGCTGTGATGAGCTCTGAAACCTGACTGAAACTCTTCAAATAAGCCATTCCTCTGCTGATGATCTGTTGGCTGTTTTATAACTACTCAAGATTATTATTTTTTTATAATAAGAGGAATGTTAGAGATTGGCCTATAATTAGTTATGGCCACTGGGTCTAGAGATGGCTTTTTAAGTAACGATTTAACTACTGCCAGCTTGAAGGCCTGTGGTACATAGCCGGTTATTAGAGATAGGTTGATCATATTTAAGGTTGAAGCATTAATTAATGGCAGGACTTCTTTGAGCAGTCTTGTAAGAATGGCGGTCTAAAAGACACGTTCATAGTTTGGAGGAAGTAATTACTGAAATTTAGTCAGAAAGATCAATTGGAGAAAAAGACTAAGTGAATATCAATGGCAATGAAAGTAGCTGTAGCTAGTGTTACACCTGTGAGATGATTATGAGTACTGTTTTCTTTAATCATTAAAATTTTATTTGTGAAGAATTTCATTAAGTGATTACTAGTAAACTTTAAAGGAATGGCTCAACAGTGCTCTGACTTTTTGTCAGCCTGGCTACAGTGCTGAATAGAAACTTAGGTTTGTTTTTATTTCCTTCAAACAATAAATGAATAATAAGATGTTCTAGCTGAATGGAGGGTTTTTTTTAAATATAGCTAAATGATGATCTTCTAAATTTGTCTTAAATCCAGGAGAGTAGAAGTGGTGCCTCCCATCCTCAGCAGCTTGTCACTCAGCAGAAGTGGTTGGATGGTATTAAAGGCACTGAAAAACTCAAAAAACATGATTTTCACAATGCCACCAGTACCATCCAGGTGAGAGTGAGCATGCTGCAACAAGTAGATAACAGCATCATTCTCCGCCATAAGAAGCTGGCAAGCAATTTGAAGAGGATCAAGTACATTTTTTAACCTACAATCTAAGCAAGATCTAGTCTCTCCAGCAACTTCATGACATATGACACTAAGGCAACTGGTCTGAACTCATTAAGGCCAGAAGGGGATGCTATCGTTGGTACTGCCACTAAACATGATGTCTCTTTTCTCTGGAACAGACTCATATTGTGCAGCATGGGGGTTAAGGGGATCAAGTGTAGAGATGGAAATGTATTGATGATTGATGAGGATATATTGAGAAGATAGGATGAGTACTTTGAGGAGATGATAAATAGAATGAGGAAATACAGAGAATTACTAAAGAGGAATTGAGGGTAGCTATACAGAGGATGAAGAGTGGAAATGCAGTTGTTCCAATGACATACCTATGAAGGTATGGAAATGGTAAGAGAAAGGGCAGTAGACTGAACAAATTTTCAATGCAATTTTCGAGGAATGGAGAATGAGTGAGATTAGAAATTAGTCAAGTCAGAAATTAGTTATCACAGTGGCAGTTAAGGTTGAGCAGTTTGGAGACAATATTATGTTGAATATTAAACAGGAGGAAAAGAGGAAGACCACAGAGAAAATTCATTGATGTAGTAAAGGAGGATATGAAGAGGGTGTGCGTGCCAGAAGAGGATACTAGGTATAGGCTGATATTCAATTCAATTCAGTTCAATTCAATTTTATTTATACAGCACCAAATCACAACAACAGTTGCCTCAAGGCACTTTATGTTGTAAGGTAGACCCTACAATAATACACATAAAGAGAAAAACCCAACAATCATATGAGCAAGCACTTTGGCAACAGTGGAGACGAAAAACTCCCTTTTAACAAGAAGAAACCTCCGACAGAACCAGGATCAGAGAGGGGCAGCCATCTGCCGCGACTGGTTGGGGAGAGAATAGAGATGATATGGAGGTAGATGAGCCCAGTGGGGGCAGCCGAAAAAAGAAGATTATGTGGCAATATTCTGCAGGGTCCTGATGAATAACATAGTTTTGTGACTTAAGTTATTGTTAAAGTAAAGTGTTAAGCAATTATTATATAACATTTCCAGGCAAAGCACTAACAAGGCTACTTGTGTGCTTGCATTTGACTTGCTGAGACGTGCCGTGTCATTGGATATAATGCTAGATCACTACTATTGAACTATAATACTGCTGTTTCTGGCACCTTGTTTCAGTATATTCAGAATTTCAAATATCAGAAGCTCATTAGAAAATAAGGATGGACCATGTCATTCATTTACATACACTCATAAAAGCTGCGAACACCAATAAGTTCTTCAGTTTTTTTTCAATAGCCTCAGAATTTTTTGTTTACTATCCTTTGTTTAATTTTCTTGAAATACTGTGATCTATTTTTGAGACTCGAGATATCTGCTCTTGTTAATAAATAATCCAAAACACATAACACACAAACACTTATCACAACTTAATAGCCTGAAATGCAGCCTCAAATACAAACAATGTGGTACTCTCTACCTTTAAAATTTTTTATTGTTGTTGTTTATATCCAAATTTTGGATGTCTGTGACACCAAATACACTTTTGTTACCCAACTTGTCCACTTAATGCAAAGACACTTTACTTGGAAATCACTGTTGAGGGCAAAGTCAAGTTATGGTTACTTAGATGAATGACCCACAAAATCAAACCAAACTTTATTTACCTGTACATTTATTGCTACTACAACAGATTATTGACAAATTAGACAAGCTATACTCAGAATAACTGAATCTTAACCTCCTAGGACCTGCGTCCACATATGTGGACATCACATTTTGGGTTATTTAGACCAAAATACTTAATTTTGCTCTACAAGGGCCTGATATCCACTTACGAGGACATTATACTGCTACTGTTCTATCAAAATTGTAAACAAATATCCTCATATGTGGCTCTTATTTTTCTTCAAAACAAAAATGAGGGGAAAAATCTGGTAATTCTTTGTTTTGACATTCATCGGGTCCCAATCAGCGCAATATCAAAGAGAAATTTAAAATGCTTGGCTTGGAAGAGTTAGGGTCTTAGGAAGTTAAACAAAAACTGGCAAAAAAACAGTCCCAAAATTTGTGCTTTTAGTGACAGTAAGTTTGAGGAAATGTATTTTTTCAGATAAAAAAACCCCCAGTTATAATGCATTTATACGATACTATGACAGAGCTACGTCTTCTGTATAAATCAGTGGGTTTATTTTTAATAATGTTCATATATCATTTTAGTAGGATATCACACTCCTTTAAGAGATGACAACAATCAGCAAATATAAGTTTATAAAGGTTATCTCTCACTCTCCTATTTTAGTCTTTTTGTCTAAATTTAGTCTGATTTCCATCTGTTATGTTATAAAATGTATTGATCAATTGTTAAACTGTGAAGTATACACCCAGAAAGTTGAGATGTTCTTATGAACGTAGTGTTTTCAGTGCGAAAAACATTTCATCACTCATCCAAGTGTCTTCTTCAATCTCGTCACTCTGTTAAGTATACAGTTTGATTATTGAAGTATCAACAACTAACACATTACTTATCATAGCACAAGAAAAATGTATTCTGATGCTGCACTGTGCGTGTATGTATAGACACAGTCCATTCTGTTTCTGAGCCAGTACTACTTTCCTGGCTGCTTGTCGCTAATGAGATCAGTGGAGCCTTCTTTGTTTCTATGGTGACACCTCCAGTCATCTCTGCTGTGGTTACCCCTCTCCAAGCATCTCTCCCTCCCTGTCTTCTCTGTCTCACTGTCTCTTCATCTCAAGGCATCCTTTATTACCTCCCTGTGCCCCTCTCCTTTTTTCATCTGTACCGCCAAGTATATTAGCTTCATCAGGCCACTACGAATGTACTATAGAGAAATACATTGATCTACAGGCGTCTTTGTACAGGTGCGTCGCTGAGGTGCAGGGGAGGCATTCCTCCTCTGTCCCCTCCTGGCCACCTGTGCCTCAATTTTATTCAATAACCTGGACATCCACATTACTTAGACTCTCATTACACATACATATAGGGCCTTGGGGGTGGTCATGCTAAACGACGTCCAGAGGATGGTCTGTATATTAAACCTTACCTCTGGTGCCGGTGCCCACCTCTCAATTTTAAATACATGTACACATCGAGGGTTCTCAAGGGTGCCGTGCTGACACCAGCTGCTTTCTGGCAGATCGTACTATGCCCTTCCCATATTTTAAATGCGCTTAGAACAGCACACAGCAACACCACATATGAGCAGGCAGAAGGAGTATGGGGGTCTTCACACCCCCATTTTCTCTTTGTCATCTGAGGGATGGGACTGGGAGGAGGAATTGGCCGTCTGGTCGGGGTCTGGGATGCTTGTCTCCTATGCAGAGGAAAAAGGGAAACATCCCCTGGGTCAGGGGGCGGATTTCACCGCTGGCAGTAAAAAAATAAAAATAAAAAAATCCAAACTTTATAATGTAGCCTCACTCAGTTCACTTCAGACTCAGGAAGTAAAGTGATGGTGTCCACCAGTAAGAGAAATGATTTCCAGATTTTGTTAAATTTCCTAATAGAACCTTTTAGAGAGAAGCTAAGTTTTTCCAACTTTAAGTTAAAGAGTACATCTCTCACCCAATGATCATGATTTGGGGGATGGGGAAGCTTCCACTTCAACAGAATAAGCCTCCGAGCTAGTAAAGTGGTAAAGGCTAGGGCCTGTTTGAGGGGGCCAGATAAGTTCAAGTAGGGAGAAATGCCAAAAATTGCGGAGAGTGGGTTAGGAGGGACAGTCTGGCCATATGCTTGGCTAAGTGTGTCGAATATATCCCTCCAAAATGCACTCAGTTTCGAACAAGACCAAACATGTGGACATGGTTGGCAGGTGTTGGTCCACATCTGTTACAGGCATCACTAATGGTTGGATAGATTTTAGATAATTTTGTGTTTGTATAATGTACTTTAAAGACCACCTTGCACTGAATCAAAGCATGACGGGCACATACTGAGGATGAGTGAATCAATTTCAAAGCAGAATCCCACTGCTGTTCTGGCAGGGTTGTCTGTAGCTCTTCCTCCCATCTCAGCTTAGTATAAGAAATGGATTTGGGAACCAAAGTATCTAGTATTTTATACAAGGCTGATATCAGTCTGTTTTGATGAGGGTTCGTCTGCAGGATGATATCCAGATTTGTTTCTGGAGGCCGATTGGGAAAGTGAGGGAACTTTGTTTTTACAAAATCTCTAGCCTGAAGATAACAAAAAAATTGGAATTAGGCAGGTCGTATTTAGACGATAGGTCAGCAAAAGATAGAAAAGTGTCCTGACTGTACAAGTCCTTAACAATCCTAAGTCCTTTATCTTTCCAACTTCTAAAGGCTGCATCAATGTTTGAAGGTACAAAATTGCAATTTTTTAGTATAGGTGTTAGCAAAGACGGTCCAAGTAGCCCAAAGTATTTTCTAAACTGTTGCCAAATAGTTACCGTTTCCTTAGCTATTGGATTCTCCCCAACAAGGGTTGGAGAGAAAGGGAGTGGTGACCTGAGTATTGATGATAATGAGTAACAGCTAGATGCAGTTTCCATTTGTACCCAGGCTGGTACAGGGGGGTCGTTGTGAACCCAATGTAAGAGTTTGCATGTTAGCTGCCCAATAGTAGTGTCTAAAATTGGGCAGACCAAGACCACCGTCAGTTTTAGAGGACTGAAGAATAGGCTTGCAAACTCTAGCTTGTTTCCCTCCCCATATGAAATGTGACAGAATCTTTTCTAACTTGTCGAAGAATGCTTTAGCAAGAGGAATTGGGACATGTTGAAAAAGATACAAGAATTTGGGGAGGACACTCATCTTTATCAGGTTAACTCTCCCTGCAACTGACAATGGTAGTGAAGTCCAACGGTCACAATCTTTCCCAACGTTGTCTAGTATAGGGATAGAAAATTCTCCCTCATCATTTTACGTATAGAAGAGGAATATCCCCAAATATTCAGATATCTAAATCCGGTTTCTATCCACTTAAAGGGCACTACTGAGTGGGGAAGAGCTCTGGCGAGGGAGTTGAGGGGTTGCAACTGCTTTTTTGATAATTGAGCTTATATCCTGACAATGTACCATATTGGTCCAGTATGTTAAAAAGCACCGGGAATGAGTTTAAAGGGTCAGAAATGTATATGAGCAAGTTGTCTGCATAAAGGGAGAGTTTGTGAGTCACACCAAACCTTGTAAAGCCTTTAAATCTATCCTCTGAACGCAGCCATATTGCAAGAGGCTCGATAGCAATGGCGAATAAGAGGGGTGAGAGAGGGCACCCTTGCCTAGTGCCCCTCTCAAGTGGAAAAGGCGAAGACAAGTTGTTGTTAGTACGAATACAGGTAGATGGGGAAGAATGTAGTAGCTTAACCCTGAGAATAAAGTCAACCCCCAAGCCAAACTTATCCATCACTTCAAAGAGGAAGCTCCACTCGACGTGGTCGAAGGCTTTCTCCGCGTCAAGAGATACCACAACCTCTGGAATTGAATTGCACGATGTATGGATAATATTCAAGAGGCGTCTTGAATTGTCATATGAGTGCCTGCCGGCCATGAACCCCGTCTGATCAGAGGAGATAATTTGTGGCAGAACACGTTGTAGCCTAAGTGCGAGAATTTTAGAAAGTATTCTAAAATCAATATTTAAAAGAGAAATTGGTCTGTAACTGCTGCACAATAGGGGATCCTTGTCTTTTTTTCAAGATTAAACAAATAGTTGCTTCAGACAAAGTCTTGGGTAATTGACATTTTGAAAAGGCTTCATTATACATATCTTTCAGCAATGGTACCATAGGGTCAGAATTGACTTTATAGTATTCTGCAGAGTAACCATCAGGGCTTGGCGATTTACCTGTGTTTAAGGATTTAATGGCTTCTTGTACCTCTACTACAGTAATTGGTCCCCCTAATCCCTTTGTCAGATCTCTATCTATTCTTGGAAAATGTATATTTTGGAGGGTTTCTTCTGATAGAGGGGGAGAGCTTGAAGTGTACAGATTGGAATAGAAATGAACAAATACTTCATTAATTCCCTCTGGGTCCGATATTATGTCGCCAGCAGCAGACCAGACCTTCGGAATTAGTTTGGAGGTTGCTTCGGCATGGGCTTGATAGGCCAGAAGTTTCCCTGCCTTGTCACCGGATTCAAAAAAGTGTTGCTTTGTCTTAATTAATTGAACCATAGCTGTTGCGTTGGTGGTTAAATTGAGACTGGCTTGAACTTTCACACATTCTGTATAGAGGTTAGGATTTGGGTTTGATGCATATCTGCCATCTAGATCTTTGATCTTATTCAATAAACTGGCCGTGTAAGATAACTCTTTCTTCTTTAAATTTGACACAAAGCCTATAAGCTGGCCTCTCGTGTAGGCTTTCGACGTTTCCCATAAAAAATTTAAAAAAAAAGGAAAATGCATTAGTAGTAAGATTTGCATGTCGCCATGGATCCACAATCCCCAGCTGAGTTTTGAAAAATTCTAGGGTTTTAGCAGATTTATTCAAGGAACAGGCCTTAGTTGACGATCTATCCAGCAGAGTGTCCTGAACCAAGTTAAAGTCACCTCTTCACATAATAAGATGATAGTTTTCCAAATTTGGAAGTGAAGAGAAAAGTTTAGCTATAAAAGAATCATCGTCCCAATTCGGCCCGTACATGCTAGCCAGTATCACAAGTGAGCCCTGCAAGTTTCCTGACACAAATGTGAAACGGCCATCTGGATCAGCAATAACTTTATGTTGCTCAAACAGAATATTATTACGAATAAGTATGGCTGTCCCTCTAGCCTTGGCGTTAAATTTGGAATTATATATATTGCCAATCCAGTTTCTCTTGAGTCGCCTCACTTCACTTCTTTGTTGCAGAGATGTGTCTCTTGAAAAAAAAACACATCTCCTTTAAGCTGCTGTAAATGCGCCATAACTTTGTTAATTTTGGTTGCATTCTCCACACCTCTCACATTCCAGGAGACAATTCTAAGACCATTGATTGTGTTCAACATACCTTACTGTATTCAGGCAGGTTTTTGATTTGGCAAGTTGACAGTGGCCAGGGGAAGACTGGTGTCTGTACTTGAGGTAATAGACTGTGAACAGGAAAGGGAAAAAACAAAATAAAACCCCAGAACAAAAATAAAACATACATACATACACGAACGACATAAATTGGTCCTGGAAACCCCTGAAAACAAAACTTGCAAGTGTCCATTTCACAGCAGGGTATAAACATTCCCCTGCGAAGACTTCACCATCACAACTCTATCAAATTGCTGTGGCGGCTAAGGTCTCACTATGAAAATATACCTTGTCAATATTCTGCTAGAAAAATTGAGCAACTAGGATGTATCTTACTATACAAAAACGCACAGAAGAAAAACACAAAAAAGGGCAGGCAGAGATATTGTTGTCCTCCATTTATACATGGCAGGAATCAAACTGTAGGAGAGGTAATAGGGGCGATCGTGGCTCAAGAGTTGGGAATTCGCCTTGTAATCGGAAGGTTGCCGGTTCGAGCCCCAGCTTGGACAGTCTTGGTCCACTGCCCACTGGTGGTGGCGCCAGTGTCCGGCAGCCTCACCTCTGTCAGTGCGCCCCAGGGTGGCTGTGGCTACAATGTAGCTTGCCATCACCAGTGTGTGAATGTGTGTGTGAATGGGTGGATGACTGGTTGTGTAAAGCGCTTTGGGGTCCTTAGGGACTAGTAAAGCGCTATACAAATACAAATAAAACAATTTACCATTATCATTTAATAATAATAAAAGAATATGTGTTTGTATAAATTAAAACAGTATATACATATATGTGTACGTAGCAAACTAGTGAGCATGCCAACAGTGGCATTAGAACAATAGTATAAACAGGGGTATTGTAAAGGAAATCGAGAGAAAAACAGTGAAAAACAATGATGTTAGATTTACTCATACCATGCTGTCTTCTAGATATCAAACTAAAATGTCATGAGCCCTTCTACAGAAGTGGCAGGATCCAACTATGACCATGTTTTCAGATTAGGTCTCCAGAATGTTAGAACTCAGGGTTCAGTGTGAGGCGATGTAGCTCCGGGCGTCGCCTGGCAACGCCAGTCACTTCCTTTTCCCTTCGTCAGTCATAATGAACAGTTTGGCCGGGTAGTGAAGCTGAGGCTGGAGCCCAAGGTCGTACAACTTCTTCATGACTCCGCGGTAAGCGGACTGTTGTTCCAGCACCTCAGGGCAGTAGTCCTCGACAATATGGATGGGGGTGTCCTTATATTTCAATTTACCCCATATTTCCCGAGCTTTGCACACAACGAGCTCACGGGTCTGGGAGCTATGGAAACAAACAACAACCGCTCGGGACTTTGCGTTGGGGCCTGGTCTTGCTACCAGCGCTCGGTGGGCTCGATCCAACTCCGGGGCCGTTTTCAAAATGTCCACTCCAAATATGTCCACAAGCATCTGAGAATAGAACACCGTTGGTCTGAGCCACCCAATATTTTCAGCGACCCCAAGAGGCGAATGTTGCGGCGGCTTCTGCTTTCAACGTTTCAACTTAGCCACCACGTCCTGGAGCTCCGCATTTGTAGCTGTGGCCGTAGTTTCCAAAGCCGTAATCCGTTGGTCACGGCTGTTGAGAATCACTCACTTTGTAGCGGGTAGTGAGAAAATTATTAAGTAGTTCTGATAAAAGTAGGAGCCCTGCGGAGAGAGACTATTCCGACATGCCATCAACCGGAAGTCGTATTCTAAATTGTTGACTCATTAAAGTAGCCACTTCCGGCAGATACAACAACTAAATACAGCTTTCTACAATAGAAATCAAATATTCTTTAGAACTGTTGCAGAAGTTCCCATAAATGTGTGGCACTTGTAGGTTGCTTTGCTTTCAGTCTTCTGTCCAGTTCAACTCAAACCAGCTCGATGAGGTATAAGTCTGAAGACTGTGCTGGCCACTCCATGTTAGTTTTGGGTCACTATCTTTCTGTAGGTTAAACCACTGACCAACCAGGCACATGCCAGAAGGTATTGCACGCTGCTGCAGAATGCTGTGGTAGCTGTTTTGGTTCAGGGTGCCTCACACTCTGTGCAAGTCACCGACCCTGGATCCAGCAAAACAGCCCCAGACCATCACACTTCCTCCTCCATGTTTGACAGTTGATACCACACACTGGGGAATCATCCTTTCACCTACTTGATGGAGAACAAAGATCCTGCATGATAACCCAGAGAAGATTTCAAATTTTGATTCACCAGTCCAAAATACCTTCTTCCAGTCTTCAGTAGGCCAGTAGCAATGTTTCATGGCCCAGGCAAACCTCTGTGTCTTATTTTGACATCTTAGCAGTGGCTTTCTTGCTGCATCTCGCCCTGTCAAACCTGCAGCTCGAAGTATTCCCTTCCCAGTTGAAACTGAAACTCACTTACTACACCCACTTTCAAGCTGTGCTTGACGCTGTTGTCCTGTGAGCCACCTATCAAGCAAGCTGTTAACTCTCAGAAACTTGTCCTCTGATTCAGTTGTGGCTTTGGGTCTGCCTGACCTCTTCCTGTCAGAGCTTGCCCCAGTGTTTTAGTGCCTTTTGACAGTGAAAGAAACTGTACTCACTGACACCTTGATTTTCTTTTCAATTCCTCTTTAGGAAAGACCTAGATTTTTAAGTGTTGTGATGCTCTGTTTCCCTTTGGGATACACTGTTAAACATCCAAGGCTCAATTGAGAGCTACTGTGACAGCTGGGACAGCTACAGAAAAACTTTTCCTCCTTCTCTGGTGTGTTCCTCACCTGAGTGCGTGCTACTGTGCACAACCCGCGGGATTTCCACCCTCAAGAGACGAAAAAGGGGAACGAGTGCCGGCGTCCAGGTGAAACGGAGAAGGTACCGGAGGCTAGCTACTTGGCTGTGGGGTGACTCAGAATCAGAATCAGAATCGTGTTTATTGGCCAAGTATATGTGCAGACACATACAAGGAATTTGGTTCCGGTAGATGGTGGTGGCTCTCAAGCACAGCAATGTAAATCACACACACACACACACACACACACACACACACACACACACACACACACACACACACACACACACACACATATGTGTCTATATATACACATTACACATACATACATATACATACACAAAGCTGTGTAAACCAACTATAAATAACTAATCTAAACTTATATACATAAAATACAGAAATGAAATGAGGTGGAATGAATACTACAGAACATAGAACAATACTACACTCTCGGTGCCTGCGACCAGTTCCTCTCCTGTTGTTTGCTGGGGATGTTACGCCGTCGTCTGGGACCTGAGCCCCATGGCTCGAAAGCAGTTTGCTCGCTCTGTGGCCATCATCCATTCTCCGTTTTGCTGATGACAGCTATGTCTGCTCATCAATCAAGGTTTTTCCCAGCTCTGGAGTTGCCAGATCCACATGTGTGCACAGGTGTTTAATTCAAGTGCCGCTGTGGTCAGCTGTAGATTTCGCAAATAAACAGTCATCAGTTCGGTTTGCCCTGCTTAACTTGGACTTGCTGCTGTTTATCAGGACAGAGTCACATGCAGACTGATGACCTCTGGTGGTGGTCAGAGGGTCCGGTGGCGCCTGTGTCCGGCAGCCTCGCCTCTGTCAGTGCGCCCCAGGGCAGCTGTGGCTACAATGTAGCTTGCTATCGCCAGTGTGTGAATGTGTGTGTGAATGGGTGAATGACTGAATGTAGTGTGAAGCGCTTTGGGGTCCTATGGACTAGAAAAGCGCTATACAAATGCAGGCCATTTACCATTTACCATTTTACCTCGGACGCCTTTTCTTCATTTGAGTCACAGATGATGAAGGTCGGTTCTCTGAAAACATGTTATTGTATTTTAATCTATCGACCGCCTGGACCTGCCGGGGTCTTTCTAACTGATTTAACGACCTTCTGACATCGATCATTAAACTGGAGAAGGTTGTAATATTGGGAGACTTCAACCTTCATATTGATGATGCATCCTGTAACACTGCTGCTGAGCTCATCGCTATCACTCAGTCTTTTAACTTTAAGCAGCATGTTTCTGGCCCCACACATACAAAGGGCCACACACTGGATCTTGTTTTCTCCCTGTGTTTAAATATACATGATGCATGTGTGGAGGATGTCCATATGAGTGGCCATAGTTGCATATTCTTTAATTTGTCATTTTACGTGGATCCTTCACCTCCTAAACTGATGATCCACAGGTGGATTATGAACCAGGATTTTGCTAGAAGGTTCTCTGCCATGTTTGACCCTCGCTGGCTCAAGATGACGTGGATTCACTTATTTTGTCTTTTAACAATCAATGTCAATCTATTTAAGATACAATGGCACCTCTGAAACAAAATGTTGTCCATTCCTCAAATTTCTTTCCCTGGAGAAATGAAAATATTCAAAATTTTAGGAGATATTGTCGCAAATTAGAACGTTAATGGAAGGCTTCCAAGCTTGAGGTACATAGGGTACATCTCAAGGAATCAATTTTCTCACTTAACGACATGATAAAAAAATGCCAGAACTGAATATTTTGCTGATTTAATAGCTTCAAAAAAGAACAATCCCAGAGTATTGTTTGATACAATTAAGAACATTGTCTCTCCTGATATTCCTCATGTACCAGTCTATACAAAATCTGATTGTAATGACTTTTTTAATTACTTTGTTAATACGGTCGCTGCCGTCAGTTTAAATATTTCTCCATCATCCTCTCAGTATCACATTGACACCTTGCTTACCTCTGATACCTGGTCCTCTTTTACTCCTGTTACCTTACAGGACATCAGTGCTGTGCTTGGTCAGACTTCAAGCCACCTTGATATGCTTTCTCCATCATTTTTCATTAGTGTGTTTGACTCTATTGGCCCCTATATTCTGGAAATAATTAATACTTCTCTTTATACTGGCTCAATTTCCAGCTATTTTAAACAAGCTATTGTTGAACCAATATTAAAGAAACCAAATTTGGACCCATCTCTTCCAAGCAGCTACAGGCCAATATCAAAATTACCATTGGTGCCAAAGATCGTGGAAAAAACAGTTGCAGAACAACTTAACAACTTTTTGGAGAAGAACAATGTTCTGGACATTTTCCAGTCTGGTTTCCGCAAATTACATTCCACTGAAACTGCTTTACTTAAAGTGTCTAGTGACATTCTGATGGCAGCAGACTCTGGAGAGTACACTGTTCTGGTTATGTTGGATCCCACCTCTACTTTTGATACTGTCGATCACAGTATCATGATAAACAGGCTGAAGGACTTGTTGGGATTACTGGTGTTGTTTTAAAGTGGTTTATGTCGTATCTATCTGAGAGATCTTTATAATCTGTATGAATCATGTGTTGTCTGAAACATCAGTTCTGCCTTCTGGGATACCTCAAGGATACCGATTCTCTTTTTGTTGTATATACTCCCTCTAGGCCAAATTATCAGACGTTACAATAATATTTCTTATCATCTCTATGCTGATGACATTCAGTTATACTGTTCTTTCAAAACTTCTGAGTTTTATAAATTTTCCTGTTTAAATAATTGTCTGTCAGAAATCAAACAATGGTTAAAGGACCATTTCCTCCAGTTAAATGCAGATAAAACAGAAACCTTGACTACTGCACCTGAACACATGCTTTCAGCTTTTTAGACCCTTCATTTCAGTTGAGTCTCAGAAACCTAGGTGTTATATTTGACAGTTCAATTTCTCTTGAGAAACACTCTAAACAACTTGTCTGGAACTGTTTTTATCATCTAAGAAACATTTCTAAACTCAGACTACTGGTGTCAAAGCCAGAATTTGAGATGATTATTCATGCTTTTATCTCTTCTCGTTTGGATTATTGCAATGGTCTTTTTACTTGTCTCAACAAATCTGCTCTGGATAGCCTTCGAACTGTACAGAATGCCGCGGCAAGACTTTTAACTGGCACAAACAAGAGGTCACACATTACTCCAGTTTTGGCTTCCCTTCATTGACTGCCAGTAAATTTTAGGGTTCACTTTAAAATTTTAGTTGTAACTTTTAAAGCTCTGCACGGTGAAGCTCCCCAGTATATCTTTGACCTGGGGCCCGTTCTTCGTACCTCGCTAAGTAGGTTAGCTGGATTAGATTGTTGACGATTTCGCGTGATCTTGGATCGTTCGGTTCCCTGAAGCTCATCCGGGACTTGCTGCCATAGCAACAGAGCCGTAAGCGTAAACCTGCTCGGGAGCAGGTTTACTTTATGTAAACAGGATTAGATCGCGGCCACTCAGGTATGTCCGCTTCATTTATACGAAAGCAACAGCGATATTCCACCACTGTTTCACCATAAATAAATAACATCAATGTAAATAAAGATAATGCAGTACCTGATCCATTTATTGATTTCACACAGATACATACAGGTCATTTCCTAAAAAAGGGAAATGTACTATTAACATTCTATTACATGTATGTGATTATTACAGATGTAATTCATATTTCAGAGTAGTAATTGCAAATTACTTTGTGTAATCAAGATGAGAGACCACGGCTATAAAAGCGAAGGTGGATTTGGGAAGCCTGTCGCAGCCATGTCCTGTCCGTATACGCGAGCAACCCATTGCGGAAGGTGCAAGATTGATAAGGAGAGTCCTCAGAATCCAGCGTATATTGCGGGATAGACAGGATCCTTTAGCTCAGCGCGACAGTGTGCTCATAGAGAGATATCGATATTCCCGTGAGGGTATTATTCACTTAACCAACTTGTTGACGAGGGGGTGCAGGACCACCACCTGTCTTTTTTTTTGCTCTGCCCTTTTCTTGGTTGCTGTTATGAACAAACAAACAGATTATTTCAGGGTCTCTTTTCAAGAGACGAAAAGCAATATAAGTGATAAATATTACCATTCTGTAGACTATTCTTATATTTCACTTTTACTTGTTCCCATGTTCTAGTGGGTCCTGTTGTGGCTCTAATGTGTAAGGGGATATAATATCCATCCATCCATTCGCTTCCGCTTATCCTTTTTCAGGGTCGCGGGGGGCGCTGGAGCCTATCCCAGCTGTCATAGGGCGAGAGGCGGGGTACACCCTGGACAGGTTGCCAGTCTGTCGCAGGGCCAACACACAGGGACAAACAACCATTCACACTCACATTCACTCGCACATTCACACCTAATGGCAATTTGGATTTTCCGATTAACCTATCCCCACAAGCTGCATGTCTTTGGACGGTGGGAGGAAGCCGGAGTACCCGGAGGGAACCCACGCAAACACGGGGAGAACATGCAAACTCCACACAGAAAGACCCCGGCCTGATGTTGGAATTGAACTCAGGACCTTCTTGCTGTGCGGCATGGGATATAATATAACATAATATAATATAATGTAATATAATATTGGATAATATAGTGTAATATAATAAATCTACCCTACCGCCTACTGGTGTTGGCCAGAGGGGCTGATGGCGCGATATGGCAGCCTGGCTTCTGTCAGTCTGCCCCAGGGCAGCTGTGGCTACACCTGTAGCTGCCTCCACCAGTGTGTGAATGTGAGAGTGACTGAATAGTGGCATTGTAAAGCGCTTTGGGTGCCTTGAAAAGCGCTATATCAATCCACTCCATTATTATTGTTATTATTAAATCACTTACGAGTTCAATTTGTCAGCAACTTTCTGCCAGCCCTCTCTCCTTGCTTTTGCAGCCTTTGCAGTGTTCCCTTGCGTTTTAATTAAACTCTGAAACTCCTGAAATCCCTCACTCAAGAGTTCTTGCTCTGCTGCCGAAAAATACCGAGCGCTCTCCTTCGACATTTTCGCCGACCAATCAGAGGGTTGCCGATCAATGTTTCTACTATCGATGCGTAGCCCCTTTTACGACACCCAGTGATCTCACATTACTTCATCCAGCTGTACTAATCATCAACAGCAGGTGTGTTCGGAGAACCGGATTAGCGAGCTCACAGTTAGCGCGATGATTTGGTCTTGGATGTGTCATTTGATCTTGGATGTAGTAAGCGACGTACGAAGAACGGGCCCCTGTTGAGAACCTCATGCTTCATCGCTTAGGTCGCCAGGTCAGAGGTTACTGGTGGTCCCATGTACTAGGTTTAAAACACGTGGGGATCAGGCTTATCAGGCACTGGCACCAAGGCTGTGGAACTCCCTGCTGTTGTCTTTACGCTGTCTTGACTCTACTGACTCCTTTAAAAAGCAGCTGAAGACATTTTTATACAAACAAGCTTTTAATGAATTTTTTCACTGTTTTATATTATTTTAGTTGTACTTCTGATTTTATTGTGAAGCACTTTGTGATTTTTATCTGTGAAATGTGCTATATAAATAAATGTTACTTACTTGCATTGTTAATTGCCCTTTCCTTGCCATTTTTGTAGCAACACACTACTCTGTACAATGCTTGTAAACTTGTACAATACTGTTCAACTGATGCTCACAAGGGTGTGTAAGTAATCCAGTAATCTAGAAAAGTTGGAACACCTGTAGGAATTACAGGGAGTGCAGAATTATTAGGCAAATGAGTATTTTGTCCACATCATCCTCTTCATGCATGTTGTCTTACTCCAAGCTGTATAGGCTCGAAAGCCTACTACCAATTAAGCATAATAGGTGATGTGCATCTCTGTAATGAGAAGGGGTGTGGTCTAATGACATCAACACCCTGTATCAGGTGTGCATAATTATTAGGCAACGTCCTTTCCTTTGGCAAAATGGGTCAAAAGAAGGACTTGACAGGCTCAGAAAAGTCAAAAATAGTGAGATATCTTGCAAAGGGATGCAGCAGTCTCAAAATTGCAAAGCTTCTGAAGCGTGATCATCGAACAATCAAGCGTTTCATTCAAAATAGTCGAGAGGGTCGCAAGAAGCGTGTGGAAAAACCAAGGCTCAAAATAACCGCCCATGAACTGATAAAAGTCAAGCGTGCAGCTGCCAAGATGCCACTTGCCACCAGTTTGGCCATATTTCAGAGCTGCAACATCACTGGAGTGCCCAAAAGCACAAGGTGTGCAATACTCAGAGACATGGCCAAGGTAAGAAAGGCTGAAAGACGACCACCACTGAACAAGACACACAAGCTGAAACGTCAAGACCGTGGCTGGATTGGTAAAGGGCAGAGAGCTCCAGCCCGACTCAGATGCCAGCAATGTGGAGGTGGAGTACTGGTTTGGGCTGGTATCATCAAAGATGAGCTTGTGGGGCCTTTTCGGCTTGAGGATGGAGTCAAGCTCAACTCCCAGTCCTACTGCCAGTTTCTGGAAGACACCTTCTTCAAGCAGTGTTACAGGAAGAAGTCTGCATCCTTCAAGAAAAACATGATTTTCATGCAGGACAATGCTCCATCACACGTGTCCAAGTACTCCACAGCGTGGCTGGCAAGAAAGGGTATAACAGAAGAAAAACTAATGACATGGCCACCTTGTTTACCTGATCTGAACCCCATTGAGAACCTTTGCTCCATCATCAAATGTGAGATTTACAAGGAGGGAAAACAGTACACCTCTCTGAACAGTGTCTGGGAGGCTGTGGTTGCTGCTGCACGCAATGTTTATGGTGAACAGATCAAAACACTGACAGAATCCATGGATGGCAGGCTTTTGAGTGTCCTTGCAAAGAAAGGTGGCTATATTGGTCGCTGATTTGTTTTTGTTTTGTTTTTGAATGTCAGAAATGTATATTTGTGAATGTGGAGATGTTATATTGGTTTCACTGGTAAAAATAAATAATTGAAATGGGTATATATTTGTTTTTTGTTAAGTTGCCTAATAATTATGCACAGTAATAGTCACCTGCACACACAGATATCCCCCTAAAATAGCTAAAACTAAAAACAAACTAAAAACTACTTCCAGAAACATTCAGCTTTGATATTAATGAGTTTTTTGGGTTCATTGAGAACATGGTTGTTGTTCAATAATAAAATTATTCCTCAAAAATACAACTTGCCTAATAATTCTGCACTCCCTGTATACTGCAACATGGGAATAGAGCAGCTGTGATAGAATACAGCATGAATCAATGGTACAGAAGTGGGGGAAGCAAGAAGAATGAGTTGAATAAAGTTTGACTTATCTGACTGCTTTGTTTCTGTTAATGTGCCTTATAATCCCGTGCACCTTATGGTCCAAAAAATACCTATTTGACTTATTATTAGGCACGCTGCAGTTTAATGTTAGTGGATATTATACATAGTTATGCTCAGGATATGTCAGCCCATTTCCATTGGAAATGCCTTTTGGTTAAACTTTCAGCAAGGAATTTGCATTTGCATTGTTATATTTTTATATAGCTTTAATGCACATAAAAACAGCTGCTTGTTTAAGTAAAAATAAATTGATGGGGTTTTTTGCGCTAGTAAAGTTATGGAGTTATATTTTATGTTTGTTAACCTATTATAATATATTATAATTCAATTATATCGTCAGTTATATTGTTATCGCAACTTTTCAAATATATATTGTGATAAATATTTTTGGCCATATTGCTCTGCTCTAATACCTGGGATAGGTTCCAATCCCCTCCACAACCCTAATAATAATAAGCCCATGATGGATGAATGCTTTAGTAAACAATTCTGCTAGTCTGTTGCAAATATTGTTATGGACTTGATTATTTTCATAGGCAGGTTTTTTTTTAAATTGCACATGAGCCAGTGGCTACCATCTTTGATCAGGGTACAAAAGTGTTTTTGTTAATTAAGACATTATGTCATAAGAAAAGTCTTATTAACATGTTTACCTGACACTTAAGTATTAATAGAGGAGACTGCTGTCTTACACATTTTTCATCTTCATTCAGAGCCCTCGTGTCTTATGGATGGAGGCATTGTGAGTCTTGATGTGAGCAGTTCTATTAGAATAAAAATGTCTCTTCATAGGATCAGTGACTCTAAACAATTTTTGATTGATTGATTGAATGAGAGTTCTGTAGCAGCTCAGCCACAAGTCACACTAAGCTTATAAGATGTTCTGCTGTGACCAATTGAAGTTTACTTTTAGAAGTGGTGTTTGTTGTTTGGGCTGCCCCTCCTCCCTGCTGTACTCCACTCTGCATACCAAAAATCCACCATTGCTATTCTACATGTCAAGGTTTCAGATTCATGCACACTCTGTAATGTCTTGAAGTTGATTTGAGTCCAGCTGGCAAACTGAAGTAACCGGACACAATTTAAAAAGGGATACACTTGTGTATTTCAAGATCCCACAGTTCACACTGCATGTCTATCCATCCATCCATCCATCCATCCATCCATCCATCTTCTTCCGCTTTATCCAGGGTCGGGTCACAGGGGCAGCAGCCTAAGCAGAGAAGCCCAGACCTCCCTCTCCCCAGCCACCTCCTCCAGCTTATCCGGGGGGAACACCAAGGCGTTCCCAGGCCAGCCAAGAGATATAATCTCTCCAGTGTGTCCTGGGTCTGCCCTGGGGCCTCCTCCCGGTGAGACATGCCAGGAACACCTCACCCAGGAGGCATCCTTGTCAGATCCCCGAACCACCTCAGCTGGCTCCTTTCGATTTGTGGAGGAGCAGCGGCTCTACTCTGAACCCCTCCCGGATAGCTGAACTTCTCACCCTATCTCTAAGGGAGAGGCCAGCCACCCTTCGAAGGAAGCTCATTTCCGCCGCTTGTATCCGTGATATCGTTCTTTCGGTCACTACCCACAGCTCGCGGCCATAGGTGAGGGTAGGGACATAGATCAACCGGTAAATTGAGAGCTTTGCTTTTACACTCAGCTCCCTCTTCACCGCATACTGCAGCCGCAGCACCAATCCGTCTGTCGATCTCCGGCTCCCTTCTCCCATCACTCGCGAACAAGACCCCGACATACTTGAACTCCTCCACTTGGGGCAGGAACTCATCCCCGACCCGTAGTGGGCACTCCACCCTTTTCCGGCTGAGAACCATGGCCTCAGATTTGGAGGTGCTGATCCTCATTCCCGCTGCTTCACACTCAGCTGCGAACCGTTCCAGTGCGAGCTGGAGGCCATCACCCGATGAAGCCAACAGAACCACATCATCCGCAAAAAGCAGATATGAGATTCTGAGGCCACCGAAGTGAAAGCCCTCCGCCACTTGGCTGCGCCTAGAAATCCTGTCCATAAAAATTATGAACAGAATCGGTGACAAAAGGCAGCCCTGGCGGAGCCCATCACCCACCGGGAATGAGTCCGACTTATTGCCGGCAATGCGAATCAAGCTCTTGCAATGGTTGTACAGGGATCGAATGGCCCGTAGCAATGGGCCAGACACCCCATACTCCCGCAGCACCTCCCACAGGACACCCCGAGGGACATGATCGAATGCCTTCTCCAAGTCCACAAAACACATGTAGACTGGTTGAGCAAACTCCCATGCACCCTCAAGTATCCTCGAGAGGATAAAGAGCTGGTCCAGTGTTCCGCGACCAAGACGAAAACCGCATTGTTCCTCCTGTATCTGAGGTTCTACTAGCGGACGAACTCTCCTTTCCAGCACCCTGGCATAGACTTTCCCAGGGAGGCTGAGGAGTGTGATCCCCCTGTAGTTGGAACACACCCTCCGGTCCCCCTTCTTAAAGCTGGGGACCACCACCCCGGTCTGCCAGTCCAGGGATACTTCCACTGATCTCCACGCAACATTGTAGAGGCGTGTCAACCAGGACAGCCCTACAACGTCCAGAGCCTTCAGGAACCCGGGGCGGACCTCATCCACACCAGGGGCTCTGCCACCAAGGAGTTGTTTAACTGCCTCAGTGACCTCGCCCCCCGGAAATTGGCATTCCCTGCACACCCTCACTACGCGTTTAGGTGCACCGGGTCTGTCAGGTGTCCTACCCCGCCACCTGATCCAATTCACCACCAGGTGGTGATCAGTTGACAGCTCAGCCCTTCTCTTTGTCTGAGTGTCCAGAACTTCTGGTCGCAGGTCTGGTGATACAATTACAAAATCGATCATCGACCTGCGACCTAGAGCGTCCTGGTGCCACGTGCACTTATGGACACTCTTATGTTCGAACAAGGTGTTCGTTATGGCCAAACTGTGATTTGCACAGAAGTCCAATAACAAAACACTGCTCAGGTTCAGATCAGGGAGGCCGTTCCTCCCAGTCACGCCCCTCCAGGTCTTGCTGTCGTTACCCACGTGAGCATTGAAGTCTCCCAGTAGGACAACAGAGTCTCCAGGTGGAGGACCTTCCAGCACCCCACTTAAGGACTCTAAGAAGGCTGGGTACTCTGAACTGCCACTTGGCGCATAAGTGCAGATGACAGTCAGGACTCGTTCCCCGACCCTAAGGCGCAGGGATAAACCCTCTCATCCACCGGGAAGAACCCCAACGTACCGGCAGCAAGCCGAGGGAATATTAGAATACCCACCCCAGCCCGCCGCCTCTCACCAGGGGCAACTCCAGACTGAGACAGAGTCCAGAGTCAGACAGAGACAGAGTCCTGGCAATTGGGACATTCCATGTCCCAATTACCAGTCTTGGTAGCCGGGGATCAGTCCGCCAGGGCCTCCGCTCCTGCGGGAGGATGGGCCCATGCCCCCTTTTCGGGCTGTGCCCCATGGACTAAGGCCCAGCCACCAGACGCTCGCCCTCGGGCACCCTCCCCAGGCAGGGTAAACTGTTCCCTCCATGTTTTTCTCATAAGGGTCTTCTGAATTGCTCTTTGTCTGGTCCCTCACCCAGGACCAATTTGCTATGGGAGACCCTACCAGGGGGCAAAAGCCCCCAGACAACATAGCCCCTGGGATCCCTGGGACACGCAAACCCCTCCACCACGATAAGGTAGCGATTCACTGAAGTAACTGGACACAGTTTAATTCATCGTATTTCAAGATCCCACAGTTCACACTTCATGTCAGGTTAAAAGAAGTCTGTAGATGTCTGTGATCACACTGTATTGCGACATAAATCAGTACAAGGGCATGACACCTTTTCTAAAGCTTTGTGTGCCCCAGAAGCACAATACAAGCCATAATTGTGAATTGGAAGAAGGGAACATATGCACTTTTCATAAATTTCCAGTTAAATAACTAGACAACATGGGTTTTGGTCAGTGAGTTTAAAGAACATCCCACTGCTAAATTATACCAGCTTTTTTTGTGATGGTACCATACCAAAACAAGGCTATAAACTATACAGCTTAATGTTATTGTTGAATCCATGCTGTTATTGTGTGTAGGATCCTGGCCACTGTGGGGGCTGACTTTGATCTGAGAACATTGAGGGCGGTGAGAGTGCTGCGACCACTCAAACTTGTCTCCGGGATTCCAAGTAAGTCCACTTCACATTTTAATACATGTGCTGTCTGTGCTAATGGTCATGATGTGGTTAGCATGTTACAGCATTATAATAGCTTAACAAACAAACAACTACTATACTGCAAAAACATCTGTTCTGAAGATAAATTGCAAAATTTCACAGCTTTTTAATTTTAGTGGTGTATACCTTAAGCCAGTGTACTATACAGTGTATAGGAGTACTGTGCTACAGTGTATATGAGCATTTCTATACAGTATATTGAAGTACATCCATACAGTTTATAGGAGTGCACTTTTAGTGCCAAGAGCCGCACTCAAGAAAAACATCTGGCGTAAAAATAGGAGGGGGTCCACTTTCCCTCTTGGGGGAATACTCCCATAGGTTTTAAATCTGGGACTCTCCACCATTTGACCCTAGAACTTATGAATCTTCTCGGATGACAGGTGAAACGTCTTCCTTAGATTAACAAGTAAATATTTTTCCTTAGCACTACAGTTCCTCTGCATCTTTTGGACAGAGGCAAAATGACAAGGAGACTTGGTTGTAAAAGAAAAATTCAAAGGATATTGTAAATATCTAAGGAGCTTGGAAAGAAAAATGACTGGAGTTCTTTATGTTTCTCAAAGACTTTTCAATAGCAATCACGTGATCAACAGTGGGTCCACGACCCTCTTAAGGGACAACTTCCACTAGGGCTTGAATACCTGCGACTCTTCATCATTTGGTCTTAGAACTGAAGAAGCTTATCGGGTGAGAGGTGAAACGTCTTCAAGAAACTTAAAGAAGTCCAGTCACTTTTCTTTCCATGCTCCTTAGATTATCATGACTGAATGACTGAGAACATACACAGAATTACTGCAAATATATTTTGATAGCATTATGGTATGCTTGTATGTTACATTACATATGCAATCAATCATGGCTATGGCTAATCTTACTTCTCTTGCTTTGCCTCAGGTCTTCAGGTGGTTTTAAAGTCCATCATGAAAGCTATGGTACCACTGTTGCAGATTGGCCTGCTGCTCTTCTTTGCCATCCTCATGTTTGCCATCATCGGCCTTGACTTCTACATGGGGAAATTTCATCGCACCTGTTTCCGGATTAACACAAGTGAGCAAATGTTATAGAACCTTAACCATTCCTATGTGTTTTTTAATGAAGATAAGGGGTTGAGTGACACATTTTGAATTCCCCCCATATAAACAAAAATATGATTGTAATAGAAATTATGCAGTGAAGCAAGCTCCAACAGGAGAACGAACAATTAATTGTAAAATATGTTCCCTGTGATGTGTGTGATATTCTTTTATATCATCAGTCAGACTTTCTCTTACATAAATTTAAAGAATAAAATCCAAATAATCACATTGTCCATCAGAATCTGTGAGCTGTCGGCTTTCAACCCCGACCGCATGTCTGTGTACGTGCTGCCGGGTGAGAAAGCCAACATCTCACTGATTCTGATGTGTTTGTCCGTGCTTTGTGTTTATGTCTTTTTGCGGAATCCGTTTACCTGCTCTCGTTTGCTGTTTTAGCTGTTTGGTGGTTGTTGAAATTGTTTTGTGAGGTTTAGCCTGAGATTCTGGCGTTTCTGGTAAAACACATTTATATTTAAAAATTGATTCAGGATTTTAATGAATCGATATTGCTTTATTAAAGCTAAAATCGATTTTAATCAATAAATTGATTATTGAAACCCACCCCCTATATTTAAACCTTTTGTTTTCTTCTCCCCAGCCTCACAATCTCCCTCATACCCAGCTGTGTGGTCCCCTGTGTGCCTCTTCGTTTAGAGTTATTCATGTCCCAGTATATTCTTTTCCTTGTGTCAGCAATAAAGCAGTTTTGGAGTTACTTTCCACGTCTTGGAGTCTGCATTTGGGTCCACATCCTGCATGCCACACAGCGTACTGTGACAATTTCTAAAAAAATACCTTAGTCTGTCAATGTGTGTCTTTGTGGTTACAGGTGAGCAGACTGCAGATTTCCCCTGTGGCTATGAAGCTCCAGCAAGGACCTGTGCCAACGGCACTGTCTGTAGGGAGTATTGGATTGGACCCAATTTTGGCATTACCAATTTTGACAACATCCTCTTCGCTGTTCTCACCGTTTTCCAGTGTATTACAATGGAGGGATGGGTGGATATCCTCTACAATGTGAGTCCAGTTGTGGGGACATAAAAAAAGATCTTTGGCCATATATTTTGTTGGTTTACCTCAGGGCAGCAGTATCATAATTTTATTGTGTTAAAAAACATATGTACATGTGTATACAATACAGGGTATTATATCAGCGTCAGAATAGGCATTCACTGATTACTACACAGCACTAAAAAAAAGCCCACAATAAGTGTTACTTGAGAAAAAATGTTCCCATGCAATCTGGGGCTATAATTATATTTCACATAATTCTTACACGATAAAACACAGTGAGCTATGTTTTGTTTGGCAAACACTAAAAAAGCATCACATGCAGTATGATATATAGGTATAGAAATTGATAAGAATTTAGTGATTCCGATTCCATTATCGATATCATGTACTGACTGATTCCGTATCAATTTTCTTGTCGATTCTCATTGGGTTCTGATTGGCTCCACTTTGAGAGTCACCAGTTTATTTAGAAGTAAAACATGAATATATCTAAAGTAATGTGACTTTGGTAGATCATGTTTTTCACAAAGGAATTTAAATGACAAAACCATCTTTATTAAAGAGATCGCTAAAATAAATCAGTCCTTTTTTATTCCAATCCATAAATGTCTGGGATGGCACAAAAAGATGATTAGATGTTACTGGAGAGAAATTAAATATCCAAATTAAAGTACTTTCCAAATTGGCGCCAAATCTTTATAAAATTTTGGACCACCAGGCACACCAATATTTAGCTGAAGAGGGGCAGTCAAAATTGAAATAGGTGAACTGTTGTTTTTGGTTCCATATTTACCCAGACAGGTCCCTCTTTATCTGCAAACCTGGTAATCCATTATGTTAACTTAAAAATATAAACTGCCCAACAATAGAATACACAATTAGGCAAACCTAATCCTCTCCAAACATGACTTCTTTATTCGTGCAGGTTTTTTATTCCATGTAAATAAAAGAAATATTGCAATCTAACTGGAAGAAAAATAGGAATCATTTTATATAAATACAGAAACCTGGGCATTATAGTCATTTTTACTGTGTTTATCCATCCTGCTAAGGACAATAGCAATTTTGACCACCTATCCAGGTCATTTTTGGTTCCTCCTAAGTAGGGCAGGACAATATGCCCAAAAATATTTATCACGATATATATTTGATAATTTGCGATAATGATATAACTGACTATATAATTGACGCGAGACAATATACTTTACAACTCCACAACTTTATTAGTGCAAAAAAACTTCATCAATGTATTTTCACTTAAAGAAGCAGCTGTTTTTTATGTGCCTTAAAGCTATATAAAAATGTAACAGTGAAAATGCAAATTCCTTGCTGACAGTTTAACCAAAAGGCATCTCCAGTGGAAATGGGCTGACATATCCTGAGCATAACCATGTATAATATCAACAATACTTAAAAGAGGTTATACACACACAAAGCTGTAATATTATGTTGAAGCACAATACGTATTACTCCGCGAAGCTCCCAACTACGGTAGACGTAATGCTTTGACAATCCATCAAGCGGTGCGGCTTTGTAGCTTAGCAGGGTCGTACGAAAACATTTTTTGACAGATTTTTGAGTGCCGTGTACCAGATAAAATCGGTTCTGTAATAGCGCTAATAACAACGGCCAGCTTGCATGCTCTACCAAAAAATGTGCTTTGATGTGTATCTGACGGATGAAAGCCAAACCAGTTCCATACCACTGAAGTTGCACCATTTTTACAAACCAATTCTGGTTCATCTGTTTCATTCAACAATCTGCTTTCCCCCTTCTCATTCTCTGTCGCCGCCATGCTTTTTCCGCCATGTGCGTATGAAAACAAAGTCTTTTACCTAGTCTTTTACATATTCTATTGCGATATTTCATTTTCTTATCATTGCCTAACATTATACCGGTATTACCATGAACTGTATGATATGGCCCAGCCTTACTCCTACAATAGACTTGTAATTGTATGGATGCATAGAGATGATTGAACCAGTTATTTCTAATCCCTGGGAGGTAAATTTATCCTTTTTCAATTTTAAAGGGCAAATTTCTATAGTTGATTTACCTTGCTAAATTATTTATTTTGAAACAGATAAAGAAGTAGGACATGCCACTAATTGGATCTAATATTAGCAGAAGTAGATCATCTGTATAAAGCAGAATTTTGTGGTTTACCTTGACCCTGGACAGTAGTCTTAATCCTACTGTCTGATCTAATAGCGATTGCCAATGGCTTGATTACAAACAGATAAGGAGCACGGCAACAGCCTTGCATTGTACTGATGCAGCCATAGGTACTGAGTATAAAACTGTAATCCAGCTATCAAATTTTGGCCCCAATCTAAAATGTTTTAGAAGTATAAATACGTAAGTCCATTCTATTTTGTGAATGCCTTTTCAGCATCAACACTTAGAACAACTTCAGACTGTGTTGCTGAGTGAGGGGAGGAACTGAACTACACTGAACAGGGTCCTTATCTTTTTTAAGTATGACTGAGATTATGGCCTGAATAAGTGTTTTTGACTACTTTCCGTTTTCCAGGGATTCATTATACACCGTAAAAAAAAAAATCCTAAAAAAACCAGTAATTTCTGGGAAGTGGGGCGCTAAAATAATACCAGAAAATAACAGAAAATAACTTTTTCATGAAAATACGGTTATTTCCAATAATTACAATACAGTTTGTTGCCCTAATTTTACATGCGATTTTGCCCCTTTTCAAGTGCTTTTAAACATTAAATTAGGAACATTTTAATGTGATTAAACAATGAACTTACCTATAAACAAGGTCAATGAATGCGGCAATATGAATAATAATACTTAAATGTACAGAAATATACAGTTAACAGTTGGTTTAAATAATAATGGATTGCATTCATATAGCGCTTTTTGAGACCCTCAAAGCGCTTTACAATTCCACTTTATAATTCCCCTCTGACCATCACCAGTAGGTGGTAGGTGAAGTGTCTTGCCCAAGGAGACAACGACCGCGAGTGTCCGAGCCGGGGCTTGAACTGGCAACCTTCTGATTACAAGGCAAACTGCCAACTCTTGAGCCACAATCACCCTAAATAACAAGAATAATAATAATTATTTGATGTAAAAAAAAAGTTTATAAGAATCATTTTATATATTTTTCTCCATAGCATTACATTTGAATTTAACAGTTCAATCTTTCAAATAATGGAATAATGAAATTATGATACATTTGTGAATGTATTTTAACAAACTAAATATGCATATGTACAGACAAATACATTTTAAAAACAAGAAAATTATGTTCACAGTCTATTTATGTAAATTTAATGATATTCCAGAAGAACAGTACAGAACTGTAAAATACACAGTAAAATACTTTTATATTACAATTGTTTTTACAGTGTAAACTGATTTCAAAACAGGTGCGAGCTTTAAGGGTATTCCCTGTAAAACTCGATGGGAAATCATTATGTGCCTGGTGCACTGCCTGTTCGAGATAGCTTAATAGGATTACTTATTTCCTCAAGTGACAGTGGCTGCTTTAAGGATGACTGAGCCTCTAGAGAGATTTTTGAATATCCAGAGAGTTGAGAAATAGGTCTGTTTCTGATGCATTACCCTCTACTTCTGATTGGTATAGGTTAGAATAATATTGTTTAAACCAATCATTAATGTCGTGATAGTTGTATGATATTAAGCCAGGATCCATTTCACTTCCTGTAATCATTTGCCCGGCTGACTTTTTTTTTAAAACCGAAGAACAAGAAGCCTACCTGCTTTATCTCCATGTTCACAATAAATCTGTCTGGATTTTAGTATATATTTTTTTCACCTTCTCCATCATAAGAATATTTCGTTCCATTTGTAGTAATAATTTTTCGTTGAACAGATCTGGTGTGGGTGAACCTCATGTCACCTATGGACATCTCCCATGTTCCTCACCAGCGTTTTAACATCCTCAGAGTGTACTTTATTCTTATATGCTACATAACTGATAATTTGCTCCTAATGTAAACCTTCATAGACTCCCACAGAATGTCCCTCGGCAGCTCCTTGATTTCATTAGTTTTCAAGATGAAATGTTTTGAATTATTTACATAGAAGTAGCTGAGGTTCCACGTTATCTGTAAAAATAAAATGGAATAAGTGGAAGTAGTTCCACGTGTGTGTGTGTGTGTGTGTGTGTGTGTGTGTGTGTGTGTGTGTGTGTGTGTGTGTGTGTGTGTGTGTGTGTGTGTGTGTGTGTGTGTCATTATTCATTGCAGGTTGGATATTGAATAAGTTACTGCTACTAATATAATACAAATACCTTTATTGATGGATAATGTATCTATCAACTTTAAACTGAAAAAGATTAGATTTGTCACGGCGAGTTGAGTGAGCCGTGTGGAAGAAAGAAAAGGAGGATCCAAATGCAGGCACTTGTAAAGGTGTGAGGGTGGTTTATTAAACACAAAATAAAAATAGGCAAACGGCAAAAGGAACAGAAGGCTATCTAAACTGAAAACAACTAAACTAGTGAACACAAACCAGGACATGAACATGAAGGAGGATACACAGCGGAGAATGACGACGGATGACAGCAGGGATAACACACAGAAGGAGCACGGTGGATACACAGACGGACCAGCAACTACAATAACAGAGGACGCGACTTAAATACACACAGAGAAACACAGGGAGATTACACACAGGTGGTGGAGTAATTAACGGGATGAGACAAGAGGTAAAACTAAACACATTCACAAGAGACGCAGACCTTCACAATAAAACAGGAAACAAGACCTCACTACACAAAGACGCCGACTTGACACTGAGAGACAGACTGAATATAACACATGGAACCTAAATGCTAAACATGAGACACAAATCCTGAAACACAAATAAACAGAAACATGGAACTCTAACAATAACAATCACCGTAGCCTCAGAGAACAAAACAATCATTCAAAAATAAACCAAAACATAATAATGGATTGGATTTATATAGCGCTTTTCAAGGCACCCAAAGCGCTTTACAATACCACTATTCATTCACTCTCACATTCATACACTGGTGGAGGCAAGCTACAGTTGTAGCCACAGCTGCCCTGGGGCAGACTGACAGAAGCGAGGCTGCCATATCACGCCATCGGCCCCTCTGGCCAACACCAGTAGGCAAGTAGGGTAAAGTGTCTTGCCCAAGGACACAACGACCAGGACAGAGAGCCCAGGGATCGAACCGGCGACCTTCCGGTTACAGATGCGATTCCCAACCCCCTGAGCCACGGTCGCCCCATAAGAACACAAAACGCAGGGTCGAAACTGACCCAGAACCGTGGCAAGATTGGTGTATGGCTGTAGTCACTGTGATTGTCTGCTTTCTGTATTAAAGTGGACCAACTGTATGGCTGACGGGCCACATGTAGGTCTTTGGTTCTCTCTGAACAACTTGCATGTAAGTAATTAAGTATACATCTTAGAGTTTGTTGCAGTTTAGCCACTAAACAGTCCCCATCAGAAAAGGGTCTTTTTTGTATTTTTTGGAGGGAACTCACAGTACTCACAGTATGCCGCCAGCTGCTTAGACCTCTTCTCTCCAGCCCCGGTGCCTACTGAAATAGGGAAGGCATGATTAGATGATGTTCACCTCCTCTGACAGCAGCCTCCCACTGACACCACACCTTGAATCCACTGCTCCACCACTCCTCTGCAACTAAGCCACACCCCATCACAGCTATCCCCCCAAAATGTGAGCTCACATTAAAAAACAAATTGAAAAAAATAACAAAATAAAATGTGAAAAAGTTTACCCAACAGCAACTGAAGTAATTGTTTTCTAGATTATATTATCAGTTGTGGAAAATTATGACCTCTTGTTCTATAGAATCTTTCTTCAGTTCTTTGAATGTTGCGAGTATTTGGTGATACAAAACAATGTAACAGCATTTCAATCTGGTTAAGGGAATGAATTGCAACACCTTGATTATTTTCTTTTCTAGCAATTGTGTTATAGGTTTGCTGGTGTCCTTGGGATCTTTAATCTCTTGCTTGACTCAATTTTTCCCAAATATCCTCACATTTGAATAGCTTGGTATACAGAAGATGCAAGCAGTGCTAGCCAATAGATTCTCCTTCAAAGAAAAAGTTTAGCCTTTCTTCTTAGTTATAAACTTCTACACCTCATAATTGTAGTTCATTGAAGAAAGAGTCAGGACAAAAAGTCACTTGTTAAGAAAAAAAAAATACTAAAACAGTTTAATTACTAATGTAGTTTCTAACAGGGAAAGGGAGTGATTCTGGACATGCGCATTTTAAAAAAAACAATTTAGTTTTTAAATGTGGAAAAGGCCTAAGACTGTGATCCTATACACCACGGGTGTCAAGCTCCAGTCCTCAAGGGCCAGTGTCCTTACTTCTGGTTTTATGTATTTGTCATTTATTTGTCATTTTCGTATTTTCTACTGAGTAGGGTGTTTTCTTCAGTATACTTGCACAGGCAAGTAATTCTATCCATTTGACAAGTAATTCAAAACTACAAGTCCTCTGAGATGACCGCGACGCCACACTGCCCCTTTGTTTACAGTCGAGATCAGCTACTGGGACTTCGGCAGTTTAGCCACACTGGCGTCCCCACTGGCGTCCCCGCTGGCGTCCCCGCGGTGATCAAAAGGATTTACCACGGCTGCAGAGCCGAGAAGGCACGACAACTGAAGAGAAAAAGATTTCGTCCTGCTCTCCCGTCAGTAGTGACTGGTAACGTCAGACCGATTGCTAAATAAAATGGACAAGCTCGTGACGCTAACGAGGACGAAGAAACTTTTCTGAGAATGCAGTGTTGTGTTTTTCACAGAGACATGGCTGCTAACACGCTGCAGGCTTATGACATCATCAGCTCTGCGACAGCAGACCTTCTGAATCGAAGCCCCTCCGTGTTTGTGGCTGTAATGGGCAATTTCAACCACACTAACCTCTCCACTTTTTTACCTACATTCAAGTATTATGTGGACTGCAAAATCAAACACTAGACCTGTTTTATACCAATGCTACTGAGGCATTCACCTCCATCCCTCTCCCTCCTCTAGGCAGGCCTTATCACAACCTTGTCTACCTCCAGCCCCTTTACAAACCTGCCATTTAGAGACAACCTCCAGCCATAAAAACTGTTAGACTTTTTAGGGATGCTTTGAGTCAACAGACTGGGATTTTCTTTATGACTTTCATGGGGACAATATAGCTAATCTCACAGGCTGTGTTACAGATTATATTAATTTCTGTGTAGACAAGGTGGTTCCCAAAAAAACCATTTGCTGCTTCTCCAACAATAATCCCTGGGTAACCAAAGACATCAAAGCTACACTAAACAAGAAAAAGAGAGCTGTTAGAAACGGGGACAAAGAACAGTTGAACCTGGTGCAGAAGGAGCTGAAAGCCAAGAGTGCTGAGGGAAAGGAGTCCTACAGAAGGAAGCTGGAAAGCAAACTCCAAGAAAACAACACCAGGGAGGTGTGGAATGGAATGCGGGCCATTACTGGCCAGAGACAAAAGACAGGTGTGGGAATGGAGGGGGACGTTGAATGCACATTCAACAACAACCTAAGTCTGCACTTCAATAGGTTTGATTGCCCTGCGTCTCCTGTCTCCACTCCTAGCTCTTCCCATATTTTCCTCCCCCCTCTCCTCCCCCCTCAGCCTGTCTCACTCTGTCCCTTTCAGCAGATGACATCAAAAGAGAACTGGGCAGACTCCAGTCCAGTAAAGCTGCAGGCCCTGATGGTGTCAGTCCCAAGGTGCTGTGCGTGGAGTTCTACATCGGATCTTCAACATGAGTCTGAACCTGCAGAGGTTTCCATCACTCTGGAAGACATCCTGCCTGGTCCCTGTCCCCAAAAAGATCAATCTGTCGACCCTCAGTGACTGCAGGCCAGTGGCTCAGACTTCACATGTTATGAAGATGCTGGAGAGACTCATCCTGCGTCCGCTGGTGCAGCCTTGGCTGGACCCCTGCATTTTGCTTATCGACCCCGTATCGGTGTGGAAGATGCCATCATCTACCTGCTGGACCATGCTTATTCTCATCTGGACATTGTTGGGAGCACTGTGAGGGTCATGTTCTTTGACTTCTCTAGTGCTTTTAACACAATCAGACCATCACTGCTGGGGAATTCGCTCACAGAAATGCAGGTGGATGCCCCACTGGTAGCTTGGATCACAGACTATTTAACAAGTCTGTTAAATAGGGTGAAGAGCTGCTGGTCGGATAACATCCTGAGCAGCATGGGGGTGCCAGAGGGGAAGGTCCTGTCACCCTTCCTTTTCACCCTCTACACATCTGACTTCAGGTACAAGTCTCAGTCATGTCATCTGCAGAAATTCTCGGATGACTCTGGGCTGTATCAGGGACGTACAGGAGGAGGAATACAGGAATGTGGCGGACAGGTTTGTTGAGTGGTGTGAGCTATCTACAAACTATCTACAACATAACATCATAAAAACAAAGGAACTGATCATGGACTTTAGGAAGCCTGCTCCTCCTCCTACCCCTGTTCCCCATCAAAGGGGCTGAGGTCGTGGAAGACTACCGGTACCTGGGGATACACATTGACTGTAAACTGGACTGGTCCAAGAACACTGAATCGGCTGAGTCGGCTTTTCCTACTGAAGCGCCTCAGGTCCTTTAATGTCTGTAGGAAAATGACCATGTTCAATCACTCTGTGGTTGAGAGTGCTGTGTTCTTTGCGGCTGTGTGCTGAGGCAGTGGGGTGAAGACAGCTGATGCCAACAGGCTGAACAAGCTGGTTAAAAAGGCTGGTTCTGTCCTGGGTGTCAGACTGGAAATCCTGGTGGATTGTCTGAGAGGACAATGCTAAAAAAGCTCCTCAGTATCATGAACAACTCTTCTCACCCCATGTACGCCTCGATTATCAGAGCACACGCAGCAAAAGACTCATCTCCCCAAAATGCAGAACTGACCACCACAGGAAATCCTTCCTACCTGTGGCAATAACACTGTACAACTCCTCACTCTATAGATGACCTTTAGGATTAATATTAATGTAACTTTGTTTTATTTTTTCTCCCAGTATATGCTGCTACACTACTTTTTTAAATTCTTTTTTTTTGGTATTCATTTTGCACAAGTACTGCATGGCGCTGTGGTAGCTGTTTCAGTTCAGGGTCCCTCTCACTCTGTACAAGTCACCGACCCCAGACCATCACACTTCCTCCTCCATGTCTGACAGTTGACGCCACACACTGTGGCACCTACTCAAAGACATACAAAGTGATGAACTGAAGACTTCAAATTTTGATTCATCAGTCCACAATGCCTTCTTCCAGTCTTCAGTAGTCCAGTGGCAGTGTTTCATGGCTCAGGGAAGTCTGTTTGTCTTATGCTTAGCAATGGCTTTCTTGCTGCATCTCATCCTGTCAAACCTGAAAGTTGAAACTAAGACTTACTTACTATGACCACTATCGAGCTGTGCTTGAAGCCGTTGTCCTGTGAGCCACCTGTCACGCAAGTTGTTGACTCTCAGAAACTTGTCCTCTGATTCAGTTGTGGCTTTGGGTATCCCTGACCTGTTCCTGTCAGAGTTTGTTTCTGAGTGCCTTTTGATGGTGAAGGAAACTGTACTCACTGACACCTTGACATTCTTTGCAATTTCTCTGTAGGAAAGATGTCATGGGTTACTCTCAGGATCTACACGCAGAGGACTGGAACAATGGGGCTTAACTTGTGAGACATGAAACACATTATGGATATGCATGGTCCTGGGGAGCTTGAGGTGCACAGAAACGGGATAAACAATGGAGTCTACTTTGAATGGTCCAATAAAGGTGGGGGAACGTTTTTGTGATTCAGTCCTGAGAGGTACATACCGAGTCGAGAGCCAAACCTTCTGTCCAGAGGAGTATGCCGGGGCGGGGGTCCAGTGGCGATCCGCCAGCTGTTTGTTTCTGTCTGCAGTGCAAAGAAGGGCAGCTCTAGTGGCCCGCCTTGCACGCCGACATCGCTGCAGGTGCTGCTGAACAGAGAGCACAAAGTGCTCACCTTCGATTGCTGGGAACAGGGAGGGTTGAGACCCCAGGGAGGCCTCGAATGGAGAGACGCCAGTGGCGGATGAGGTAAGGCTGTTGTGGGCATACTCCACCCACGTCAGTTGGTCACTCCAGGTGATTTGATTAGTGGACGTCAAGCAGCGGAGAGCTGCCTTGAGTTCTTGGTTGGCCCATTCTGCTTGACCGTTGGTCTGCGGATGAAAACCTGACGAGAGACTGTGGACCCCGGTCCGAGACTATTTCTGCTGGGATCCCGGGACTCGATCTCCCATGACAGGACTCCGATTACACATGTGGGAGGGAGAATAGGAGAGTCACGGGCCTGATCCTCTTAGGCGGTGAATTGGCGGGAAAGAGCATCGGGTTTCACGTTCCCTGAACCGGACCTGTAGGTGATTGTAAAGCAGAATCTTGTAAAGAACAGAGCCCACCTGGCTTGTCGGGCGTTTAGCCGTTTAGCCGACCGGATGTATTCGAGGTTCTTGTGATCTGTCCATACTACAAAGGGTTCCGCTGCGCCTTCTAGCCAGTGGCGCCACTCCTCCAGGGCGAGTGTGATTGCTAGCAGTTCCCGGTCCCCGATGTCATAGTTCTGCTCTGCGGGAGGGAGACGACGGGAAAAGTAAGCGCAAGGGTGGAGCTTACCCTCTTGTTGTTGGGAGAGAATGGCTCCAACTCCTATATCCGAGGCGTCCACCTCTACAATAAACTGCCGCTTGAGATCCGGCTGCCTGAGGATGGGACCCGAAGCAAAGCGTTTCTTTAGCTGCGTGAAGGCCTCCTGGGCTCGATCATCCCAGCAGTAAGGTACCTTAGGGGAAGTTAGCGGCAAAGCAATCTTACTGTAGTCACGAATGAACCTCCGATAAAAGTTGGCGAAACCCAGGAACCGTTGAAGCTGCTTACGATTAGGTGGAGTGGGCCAGTCCAAGACTGCTTGTACTTTAGCTGGATCGGCTCTTAAATCGCCCCGGTCAATGATGTAGCCTAAGAATGACACAGTACTCACATGAAACTCGCACTTTTCTCCTTTAACAAACAGGCGATTCTCCAGGAAGCGTTGCAGGACTTGTCTGACATGGTGTACATGATCAGAGAGAGAGCGGGAGAAGATGAGAATGTCATCAAGGTACACAAACACAAAACGATTGATGAAATCATGGAGCACATTATTTACTAGACCTTTAAAAACAGTGGGAGCATTAGTTAGTCCAAACGGCATGACCAAGTATTCAAAATGGCCCAGGTGCGTGTTGAAGGCTGTTTTCCACTCGTCTCCCTCTCTTATCCTGACTGAGTGGTAAGCATTTCGCAAATCGAGTTTAGTGAAGATGGTCGCCCCCTGCAGGAGTTTAAAAGCGGATGACAAGAATGGCAGAGGGTACTTATTCTTAATGGTGATGTTATTGAGGCCCCGGAAATCAATACATGGCCAGAGGCTTTTATCTTTCTTAGTCACAAAGAAGAACCCAGCAGCCACAGGGGATGAAGAGGGGCAAATCAATCCATTAGCCAAGGATTCATTGATGTACTTCTCCATGCATTCACGTTCAGGTTGAGAGAGGCTGTACAAGCGACTAGTGGGAAGGGGTGCACCTGGGAGCAAATCAATACTGCAAACGTACGGGCGGTGAGGAGGAAGAAAGCGGGCTCGGTCCTTACAAAACACTTGGTTGAGATCATGATACTCCGACGGAATGGCTGAAAGGTCAGGGGACTAGTGTGGTGGTGGGTTACATGATGTTTTTACAGGAGTAGCAGCTTTAATGTTTTTCCTCTACACCCCCCCCCCCCCCCCCCCCCCATTTTTTGTCGAGGAGCGTGTCAGGCTACATTTCACTGTGTGTTATACTTGTATAACTATGCATGTGACAAATAAAGAACCTTAACCTTAACCTTTTAAACAGGTCATGTGACATTCCTCACCCCACCCCAGAACCCTCTCCTCTTTCCAGTCGAGTACGGGGTTATGCTGGCGCAACCATGAAAATCCCAGCACTAAGGGTGTGAGAGGAGCTTGGAAAACATAAAACTGTAACATTTCACTGTGATTACCAGATAGAGTTAGGGACACGGGTTCTGTAATAAGAGTTATATTGGGAAGACGCTGACCATTTAAAGTGGTAACCTGCAAGGCGTGGGGCAATGCTTGTGTGTTAACTTTGAGTTCAAGAGCCAGGGAAGCATCCATGAAACTCTGCTCCAGTCAAATCAGCTACTGAAGGGAGTGGGAGGCAGAGTGGACAGTCACTTTAGCAGCTAGCATGAAACGTGGAGGAGAATGTGAAAAGGAGACCTCGCCCACCCGTACCCTCCTTTCTACCGGCGGACGTGGTCTTTTGGCCGTGCTGGACAGACTATGGCGATATGGCCCTTGCGGCCGCAGTAAAAGCACTCACCGGCCCTCCGTCGGCGGGCTCGTTCCTCCGGGGAGAATTGGGAGCGTCCGATCTGCATTGGTTGCTCATGCTCATCGCCGCGATCCACATCCCGATCTCTACCTCCGCTTCCGCTAGAAGCTGTCTCCGCTCGCCCCACGGGCCTCCGGGAACTGTAGTTGCCGGTGCAGCGATGCGCCCTCATATGTTCATCTACGTTCACACATAAGGTTATCACCTCCGACAGGGTTTTGGGCAATTCTCTCATTAGTATTTCACCCTTGAGTTCATCACAAACATTGTTTATGTCATGCGGCGGCTGTGTGAAGGCAAGAGAGGACCCAAATGCACGGCTCTAGACACACGGGGATGAACTCAAAGGCAGGTCTTTATTAACAGGAACATAAGAAGCAGAGGTGGGACCAAGTCATTGTTTTGCAAGTCTCAAGTAAGTCTCAAGTCTTTATCCTCAAGTCTCAAGTCAAGTCTCAAGTAATGTCAGGCAAGTCAGAGTCGAGTCTCAAGTCACTGGTGCAAAAGTCCGAGTAAAGTCACAAGTCTGAAATTTTGAATTTCAAGTCCTTTCAAGTCTTAAAAAAAAAAAAAAAACGAAAAAAGAATGTTGCAGTTATATGCTAAATGTAAATATTAGACCATGTAATTTTTAAATCTGTGTTTTTCTCAACACATGACAAAATAGTGAACTTAGAAAATATACACAAATTGTGAAATTGCACCTCTTTAAAATGCAGCTCAATTAAACCTAGCTCCAAGAATAATTTTCACCGACAGTTCTGAGACAAGCTGCATGTTATTCTTGGATGCGGTTGTAGGACCGGCTTTAAAATCGCATGACAAAAATATCATACATATTAAAAAAAACTGCATCACCAACGTAGCCTGGACAACATTTGCTAGTTAGATGAAGTCAGCTATCTCATTGTAGCATATTTATATGCATATTTATAATTATACGGTTCTTGGAGTGAGTGCACACACTCATGAAGTTTAGTAACTTCAGGTCACTGCAACAAGCCCAGGTACAGTTTACCGACGGATGGGTACAGGACCTTGAAATGCACCGTGTAGAACGAAAGACCATCGTATGAACAAAGGTAAGTTTACCAGTCTCACAAATCGTCATCATAAATACACATTCGTTAACCGTTTATTAAAAGGACCTTTACGCTCAACGGTAATTAATTAGCAGTGGAAATAATTTCTGGTACGCGTTACAGAAATGTAGCAGTGACAATAATACTGTATGCTGTAATCGTACTGGGCAATTAGTGATACAAAAATCCTGTTTTATCCTGTGAATAAAAGTATATGTTTTTGTCAATGTACCATAATAACAGAAGCGAAACGCAATATTGTGTCAGGACAATTCACTATTTATGCACAATAAACACAGGAGCATAGCGCGACAATTTCTGTTCAGCGCCAGACTTGCTTGTAACCTATATCACCAATTATGTTATGAAAATGGCGCATTAACTACAACAGAAGACTTGCCTTTGTGGGAATGCTTGGAGCAGACTAACCTGTGAGCTGGAGTGTTCTGGGACGTTATATTTGGTCTTTGAATGGCTGCAATCCAGGCCATCCGTCGCCTCTTTGTTACTTCGGAAACATGGCTCGAACAATTTCTCTTCAACGACATAATCCGATAACAACCGATCTCTTTACCCGTCGGCTTTCCGTGGCTGTCATGCGACCGGCTATTGTAGTTAATAATTCAACAGCTTCTTGCCATTTGTGTGTTTCTTTTTTATCGCTGTGTGACTGATTTCAATTGAAAGCCTGCGTGCGCTAGTACCTCTTGCCGCGAGTTCCCAGAATCCTTTGCGGTTTTACCCCTGAATGACGTCACATTTTCAATCTCTATATAATATGCATGTTAAATTTTACATTTGGGGTGAAATATCAAGTCTTTTCAAGTAAACCGGTTCAAGTCCAATTCAAGTCCCAGGTCATTGGTGTAAAAGTCCAAGTCAAGTCACAAGTCTTAGAACATTTTTTCAAGTCAAGTCTAAAGTCATAAAATTAATGACTCGAGTCTGACTCGAGTCCAAGTCATGTGACTCGAGTCCACACCTCTGATAAGAAGTCATACAAAAACTATACTGGGAGCAACTAAAGCTGAGGCGCTGGGAAGACACGGGAAATGCACACAACCTAGAGGGACGACGCAACACAGAACAAAGGGACACTCTGACATAAATACACGAAGGTAACGAGGGAAGTGGGAACACACGGGGAACACAGCTGAAGACAATTACTCATGACCGAGCAGGGAGGACACGAAACTGAAAATACTGACACCAAGATGTGGACCTTAAACACAACACAGTACACAGAGATGAGCACAGAGAGAGAGAGGCAGAGAACAAGGATGAATACGAGGGGATGACGAGAACACAGAACACAAAGGACGGGAACACGGTACCAGAACAAACACCACAATAAAAGCATGGACACAGGGGGAATCCAAATACCAAACCAAACAATCCAATGGACATAAGGAACAAAATACAAAACTACAGGAAAACTAAGAACACTGGGTCAAAATGACCCAGGACCATGACAGTTTAATAAAGTACTTATCAACGTGGGCTGCCCCCATCCAGTCTCCTCAGCCAGTGTCCAAAACTCCTCAGAGAAGTCCGCCATACACCGTCTTCCTTGTTTTAAGTTCAGCAAACAGTGACCCGCTGCTTCTGCTCCGGTGCCCCTTTCAAACACACTTATAAACTTTGAGAGAAATTCAGCATAAGCAATCTCCTGGTCGGTTTGTAGCACTGCTTGAGCCCAGTTTAAGGCTTGACCGCGGAGTAACTGAACAAAAAAGGCAATTTTTGCTCCATCACTTTCATAATTCTGCCGCAGCTGCCTAAAAGGCAACGTGATCTGTGTTAGGAAACCAGCACACTTGTGGAACTCACCAGAAAATGGCTCCGATGGCAGTAGAGATCGTTCCGGAGGCTTTATTTTTTTTCAAAATGTTGTACTGCTTGTAATTCCGTCTCCACCGTTGCTCGACACTGCGTGTATAGACCAGGTAGTGCAACATTTGAAAAATAGTTGCAGGACGGCACTGTGTAGCATTTTCCTAAATCCCTCGTTTTGCACAGTGTTGATGGGAGCCATATCTTTAGCCAGGTGATAAGTGATAGCTTCCGTAATTTCTTTGTGCCTGCGGGAGTTCAACGGGTATGGGGAAGCGCTGTATAAGGTTCCCATTATTGATGTTTGGGTGGTTGACTGGGACGGATTTTCTCCTGTCACTTTCTTGGCCTTTACAGCTTTGTCATATTGCACTTTATGGTGACATTTAAGGTGGTTATACAAATTCGTAGTGTTAGCTTGTGGTGCTGCTACTATGGCAAAACACAGCTTGCAAATGATATAATTTTGACTCTCATTGTCTTCTATAAAACCAAAAAACTTCCACACAGGGGAATGAGAACCTTTTCTTGGAATTAATTTTACAGTTGGGTTTTCATTCTCACTGCCATCAGTGAGCTTTTCCTCTGCGCTCACTGTGTTTTCTCCCCTCAGGCAGTTTCTCTCACGTGCTCTCCGTTGTTTTTTCCTGCCAGCTGGCTTCTGAATCACGTGGTATAAGGCTCCGCCCTTGTCATTTGTTGAGCAGGAAGAGTGAGCGCTTGTTTTCTTGCAGATTATGTCCCGGATCAAAATGCCGTACAATCGTCACTTTTTTTTTTTTTTGTTATTGTTGTCATTTAGAAATGTGATCACACATAAGTATGAATTGAGATTGCGATTTTCTAATGATTAATTGTGCAGCCCTACAATACTGTTCAACTGATGCAACACTTTTATGCAGACAGGTTGTAAGTAATCCAGAAAAGTTGGAACACCTGTAGGAATTATTAGAGCCAGCATTCACAGCTTGATCAACCTCCATTGCTGCAGAACAGTTTTAAATTGTTAACCCAATTTGTGTTGTGTTGGGGAAAAAAAGCATTTTTGTATAATTTGAAATGTACATTATTTTTCAGTTTTGGGTGAGCTTACCTTTTCTTTCTTTTTTTTGACCTCTGGCAGTTCACCACTTACCTTTGTCAACCTATTCAAGGGACTTGGAAAAATTGGGATGTTCTAAAACTTTTGACTGGTAGACTCCTACTTCTTCACTGGGAACACGAGTTACAAATTCTTTTCATTGAGGTCTGGTTATAGATACAAAGCAAACGGAAAACTTTCACACATTTTGGTTTACAGGGTTACAAAACTCAGTTCACAACTACGCATTTGATTTACAAGTATAAAATATTTATGACCACAATTTGAGCCCATAGAAACCTGTCAATACTAACAGATGAACAAACATATAGGTTGGTGTTAGTATTTTTAGAAGATTGCTTGAAATGAAGAAAAATACACACAGAGCAGACATAAAAACATGCATAAATCAGTCTTATCCCATAAGTACAATCACAGAGTGGTATTTACTGTTCTAGTCTTTGTTTCTATGTGTTTATGTGTTCAGGCCAATGATGCCTCAGGGAACATGTGGAACTGGCTGTACTTCATCCCTCTCATCATCATCGGCTCTTTCTTCATGCTCAACCTGGTGCTAGGTGTGCTGTCAGGGTGAGTACAAACTATGAGGATGGTCTGAGATAAAAATTCCTAAAACTATTCCTTATATTTGAACCCAGCTTTATCTTACCAAGTCGCTGCACCTTGTTGGCTTGCCAAAGATAAGATAAAATGGGGAAACAGAAACCTGTACTGGTTCATTGCTGCAAGTAGTTAAATATTCTTTGAGTCATACCATGTTGAGAAAGGGCATGTTCTCACAAAGCATTTGTGTCTACCTGTGTGTTTAAACATACAAATTCTACATTTCAGTTGAGAATTTTTCAAGGCTGTAGACTATAACAAAGACATAACCACAGTGGCATTACCAATTCAATTCATTTTCAATTCAATTCAATAAAACTTTATTGATCCTGAAGGTTGACCCCAAAGGAAATTGGGTTAAGGCTGCCGACCTTTGCCAGAGCCATCTTACCCTTCCGACCATACATACATTACACAAACATCATATGTGGAAGACAGGTTGGGTATAACAATGGAAAATGCACAACATGAGGAAAGACGAAGAGAAAAAAAGGAGAATTTGTTATTCCTGTCAGCTTTTGCCTTGAGCATCCAGCTGGCGCCAGGGGGGGGGCACATGAGATGAAGATGGTAGTTGATTTGGTTAGTGCGAACAAACTGCTTCCAATTTTACAGTAGTCTAATGTCCATCACTGGTCACCAGGTTTCTCAATTCCCGTTGTTCTTCTTCAAGATGTTATCCATATTGCAGAGCCATGAACTTCTCCAAGATCTTGTCCATATTGTGTTCCAAAAAAACACAGTCTGAGTACTCACAGCCCTGCCCATCATTTATCATGTCGGCCAGCCTAGTGGGATTTTGAACAGCTGAAGGATCTAATTTTGGTTGTGCTGTGGTGTCCAACTACTGTTTTTCCTAGTGTGACTCTAATATCAGTTTCTCTATTTGTGTTGTTTTCTTTTAGCTTGGTGGTTTTGTTTGGCAGCTTACAGCTTTGCTGATAATTCTTTTCGCAAATTTTTCTTACATCATTGTAATTTACAAATACAGCTAAGCCTTCTCAGCACTAAACAGCAGTCACAAACAGATACTAGGATTTACGCTTTTACGTTTTGGTTTTTTTTGTGTTTTTTTTATTAACGGGGGGAGTCATAAATCACTAGTTTTGTAAAGTATAATTAATCACAATTTTAAGTCAGCTATAGTTAAAATCTGTTCTGTTATTCAGATTTGTTTTATATATATAAAAAGTTGTGTTGAAGTCCTCAAACGGTCTTCAAAAGCATTGCATGTGATTTCAAAATGTGTGCAAATATGGTGTACAGAGCAAATAATATTGTTTTAATCAGGGAGCACACAGGCTGTCAGACTGTTACTCCTGATTACAACTTTTCTTCTCCCATATGTGATGCTGAGCACATTGCACTGTTACTCTTACACTTTATGTCATTTTTAACTTCATTTCTGAAGCTCTTTTCAGTAACACAGCTTTAAAACATAATTGAATATGAGCATTAACACTAAAGATGCCTAGCTGAACTAGAATAGAACTATGCTTTCAGATAATTTAAAAATTCATCAGTAAATTTGTTGATTGTATTAAAAAGCCAGTGCAGAAATCTTGTGTGTCACATTTGAATGCAGGTCTCACAGTACCCCTTGCACTGTCTTCACATATCTTGCAAATTAAGGATGGACTCACAGAGTGGCATTCATGTTAATTTTCCAGCTTCCAGCAGTTAAGGTGATTTTTTTTAAGACATAGCATTGTGGATTGACTCTGTCCTTACTCTTAATGTAAACTTTCCCCTCCTATTATCAAATCTACCTCACAGTTTCTTTTTGAAAACAAGTCAGACTGTCCCTCAAAGACCCTAGTAATTTGTTGTTGTTGCAAAGTAATTGGCAGAATATTTTCTTACTCAACATTAATTCGTGTATACAGGGAGTGCAGAATTATTAGGCAAGTTGTATTTTTGAGGAATAATTTTATTATTGAACAACAACCATGTTCTCAATGAACCCAAAAAACTCATTAATATCAAAGCTGAATGTTTTTGGAAGTAGTTTTTAAGTTTGTTTTTAGTTTTAACTATTTTGGGGGGATATCTGTGTGTGCAGGTGACTATTACTGTGCATAATTATTAAGCAACTTAACAAAAAACAAATAAATACCCATTTCAATTATTTATTTTTACCAGTGAAACCAATATAACATCTCCACATTCACAAATATACGTTTCTGACATTCAAAAACAAAACAAAAACAAATCAGCGACCAATATAGCCACTTTTCTTTGCAAGGACACTCAAAAGCCTGCCATCCATGGATTCTGTCAGTGTTTTGATCTGTTCACCATAAACATTGCGTGCAGCAGCAACCACAGCCTCCCAGACACTGTTCAGAGAGGTGTACTGTTTTCCCTCCTTGTAAATCTCACATTTGATGATGGACCACAGGTTCTCAATGGGGTTCAGATCAGGTCAACAAGGAGGCCATGTCATTAGTTTTTCTTCTTTTATACCCTTTCTTGCCAGCCACGCTGTGGAGTACTTGGACGCGTGTGATGGAGCATTGTCCTGCATGAAAATCATGTTTTTCTTGAAGGATGCAGACTTCTTCCTGTACCATTGCTTGAAGAAGGTGTCTTCCAGAAACTGGCAGTAGGACTGGGAGTTGAGCTTGACTCCATCCTCAAGCCGAAAAGGCCCCACAAGCTCATCTTTGATGATACCAGCCCAAACCAGTACTCCACCTCCACCTTGCTGGCGTCTGAGTCGGACTGGAGCTCTCTGCCCTTTACCAATCCAGCCACGGGCCCATCCATCTGGCCCATCAAGACTCACTCTCATTTCATCAGTCCATAAAACCTTAGAAAAACCAGTCTTGAGATATTTCTTGGCCCAGTCTTGACATTTCAGCTTGTGTGTCTTGTTCAGTGGTGGTCGTCTTTCAGCCTTTCTTACCTTGGCCATGTCTCTGAGTATTGCACACCTTGTGCTTTTGGGCACTCCAGTGATGTTGCAGCTCTGAAATATGGCCAAACTGGTGGCAAGTGGCATCTTGGCAGCTGCACGCTTGACTTTTCCCAGTTCATGGGCAGTTATTTTGCGCCTTGGTTTTTCCACACGCTTCTTGCGACCCTGTTGACTATTTTGAATGAAACGCTTGATTGTTCGATGATCACGCTTCAGAAGCTTTGCAATTTTGACTCTGCAAGATATCTCACTATTTTTGACTTTTCTGAGCCTGTCAAGTCCTTCTTTTGACCCATTTTGCCAAAGGAAAGGACGTTGCCTAATAATTATGCACACCTGATATAGGGTGTTGATGTCATTAGACCACACCCCTTCTCATTGCAGAGATGCACATCACCTAATATGCTTAATTGGTAGTAGGCTTTCGAGCCTATACAGCTTGGAGTAAGACAACATGCATGAAGAGGATGATGTGGACAAAATACTCATTTGCCTAATAATTCTGCACTCCCTGTATATTTGAATGCTATAATGTGTTGACTTCTTTTTTTTACCTAAGTTGGACAGCAAGTCAGCATGCCAGAGTCATTCACTTGTTTATTTCACAATGGAGATATTTTTTTAATGTCTTTTTTCTAGTTTTGTGTTTTTATTCTTGCTGTTTTGTAAGTTCTGAAAGTAGGCAGGTTTAGGTATATCCACAATGTGACTGAAGCAGCTTAAAGCCATTTACACCATTTTTGTTTTTTAACCTGATCAAAGAAACATGTTTCAGTGGCTCATTTCCTTTCATTTCCACTCCTACAGTGTGGTTTCTAGTCACAAACAAGCAAGTTTAATTATCTCTCAAGGTTGAAAACTTCAGGGGGACACAGACAAAAAAAACAAAACAAACAAATCCTAAATATAGCCTCTTGCCTGCATTTCTGGTCTAAACAGAAGAAAAGTTATTAAAAGAAAAAGACTTCCACCTGTATAAATACCAGGTCTGTTCTTTTAAAGGAAGATAATAATTAAAATAATTAACTAGCTCTTCTACTTTATTACACAACAACAACAAGCATGGTCCAGTTTGTTTGCTTGTTTGTTTGTTAATTTATTTCAAACAAGTAAATAATAATAATGGATTGGATTTATATAGCACTTTTCAAGGCACCCAAAGCGCTTTACAATGCCACTATTCATTCACTCTCACATTCACACACTGGTGGAGGCAGCTACGGTTGTAGCCACAGCTGCCCTGGGGCAGACTGACAGAAGCGAGGCTGCCATATCGCGCCATCGGCCCCTCTGGCCAACACCAGTAGGCAAGTAGGGTAAAGTGTCTTGCCCAAGGACACAACGACCAGGACAGAGAGCCCGGGGATCGAACCGGCGACTTTCGGGTTACAGATACGCTTCCCAACCCCCTGAGCCACGGTCGCCCAATATACAGGTACATTTAGTAAAGAAAATAAGAGAGAGAAAAATACTATACAAAAGTCAATACATTTCAGCCTGTCCAGTTGGAACCAGGATGTAAGCGGTGGCTCAGTCAGCCTTGGGCCCCGACACATTCAATCTCCAGCCAATGGCCAGCTACCTGGAGTTTACAAAGAAATAAAAACAAAGGAAAATGAACAGAACCCCGTCCAGGTACTGTGATCACTGGCAAAATTTGCTTGCCAATTCCTATCCTGTTTATTTACAGCAGCTGTAGTTGTATTAGTATAGTAGTATTAGTAGCATATTTGTACATTATATCACTAAAAACAATTTTGTGATGTAAGCTAAGTAATACAAGTGTTTCTTGACGTGGCATACACTTTAAAATGGTAAGAACTTTGATGGAGATTACAATCACTTTGTTAGGTGCACATTGTTTTAAGGTGAGAAGAGTGTTTTTAGACTTTTTTTCATTTAATTTCATTGTCTCTTGTTAATATCCTTTTATATTTTCCTAACATACTTATCCTGTACATCGGTACTGTATAAGCGGACATAAAGGCTTGACAAAAGCATTCAGGGACACATAGCTCCTCTCTATGATTATGTTGTCTGTTTCCTGCCATAGAAACTGTCACATAGCTTTATAGTTACTTGTAACATGGAAGGTGACGAATGCAGTCTGACATCGCCGTGCGGGGTTGTCATTGTTTAAAGGCAAGGCAAGGCAAGGCAAGTTTATTTGTATAGCACAATTCAACAACAAGGTGATTCAAAGTGCTTTACAGAGACATTAGAAACAAGAACAAATAAAAAGCATGATTTAAAATTGATTAAAACAAGCAAATAAACTAACTAACTAATTAACAAACAAACAAACAAACAAACAAACAACAGTATATAAAATCAAAACAGATAAAATCAGAACAGTAGATAAAATCAGTAGTTAATGTAAGTTTTGAAATTTAAGCTTAAAGTGTGGATTTGGTGCTTTATTCAAATGCAGCTGAGAACAGGTGAGTCTTCAACCTGGATTTAAATAAACTGAGTGTTTCAGCTGATCTGAGGCTTTCTGGGAGTTTGTTCCAGATATAAGGAGCATAAAAGCTGAATGCAGCTTCTCCGTGTCTGGTTCTGACTCTGGGAACTGATAAAAGACCGGATCCAGATGACCTGAGGGATCTGGATGGTTCATACTGGGTCAGGAGGTCATTGATGTATTTTGGTCCTAAACCATTCAGAGCTTTATAGGCCAGCATCAGAACTTTAAAGTCTATCCTCTGACGGACAGGCAGCCAGTGTAAGGACCTCAGAGCTGGACTGATGTGGTCCACTTTTTTGGTCTTCGTGAGGACTCGAGCAGCAGAGTTCTGAATGAGCTGTAGTTGTCTGACTGATTTTTTAGGTAGACCTGTAAAGATGCTGTTACAGTAATCAAGCCTACTAAAGATGAATGCATGGACTAGTTTTTCCAGGTCCTGTTGAGACATCAGATCTTTTATCCTTGAAATATTCTTGAGGTGATAGTAAGCTGACTTTGTTATTGTCTTAATGTGTTTCTCTAAGTTTAGGTCTGCATCCATCACTACACCCAAATTTCTCGCCTGGTTTGTGGTTTTTAGATGTATAGATTGAAGTTCTCTGGTGACCTGTAATCGTTTTTCTTTGGCGCCAAAGACTATTACCTCAGTTTTGTTTTTGTTTAGCTGGAGAAAATTGTGGCACAACCAGTCATTGATTTCCTCAATGCATTTACCAAGAGCCTGTACAGGGCCTCGGTCTCCTGGTGACATTGTGATATATATTTGTGTGTCATCTGCATAGCTGTGATAGTTTATTTTGTTGTTGTTTATAATCTGTGCCAGTGGGAGCATGTAGATGTTAAACAGAAGGGGTCCCAAGATGGAACCTTGGGGAACTCCACATGTGATACTTGTCTGCTCAGATGTGAAGTTACCTATTGATACAAAGTATTTCCTGTTTTCTACGTATGTTTTGAACCAGTTTAGTACAGTTCCTGAAAGACCTGTCCAGTTCTCCAGTCATTTGAGTAATATGTTGTGGTCAACTGTATCAAATGCTGCACTGAGATCCAGTAAAACTAAGACTGACATTTTTCCACTGTCTGTATTCAGACATATGTCATTGAACACTTTGGTCAGAGCGGTTTCAGTGCTGTGGTTCTGTCTAAAACCTGACTGGAAGGCATCGTAGCAATTATTCTGTTTTAAGAAGTAACTGAGCTGTTGAGAAACTGCTTTTTCAATGATCTTACTTAAAAACGGGAGATTTGAGATCGGCCTGTAGTTGTTCATTTGTGTCTTGTCAAGATTGTCCTTTTTCAGTATAGGTTTGATTACAGCAGTTTTTAGTGATTCTGGAAACACACCTGATAATAAAGAAAAGTTGACGATCTGTAACAGGTCTGACTCTAAAGTCTTTGAGACCTTTTTGAAAAAACTTGTTGGCAGGACATCTAAACAGCAGGAGGAGGAGTTCAGTTGACCTAAGATGTCCTCCAGGTCTTTGCTGTTAATAGGGTGAAACTGTTTCATGGTGTTTAAACAGTTTTTTGGTGGACACAGTACATATCCTGGATCTGCTGTTGATGTACCAATTGCTTGTCTAATTTTTTGGATTTTTTCAGTGAAGAATTTGGCAAAGTCATTGCAGGCCATGGTCGAATGAAGTTCAGCTGCCACTGACACAAGAGGGTTTGTTAGCCTGTCAACTGTTTTTAGTGATGATGTCAGAGAAGTAGGACCTCCTTGCATTCCTCAGTTGTAAATTATAATTGTGAAGTTTCTCTTTATAAATGTCATAATGAACCTGGAGGTTTGTTTTTCTCCATCTGCGCTCAGCTTTCCTACACTCTCTTTTTTCATTTTTCACCAGTGTGGAGTTTCTCCATGGAGACTTTTTCCTTCCAGAGATAACCTTCACCTTAATGGGAGCAATAGTGTCCATTACATTTAACATGTTAGCATTGAAGCTATTGACGAGCTCATTGACTGACCCTCTGGACAGGTCAGGTGTTAATGGGAAGACCTGGTTAAAAATTGCACTACTGTGTTCAGTTATACACCGTTTTGTGATCACTGTTGTTGATATATTTGTGTGGGCTGAGATTTTACTTTCAAAGAAAACACAGTAATGATCAGACACGCCCACATCAGACACAGTAACCTTTGAAATGCTCAGGCCTTTGGAGATCAGTAGGTCAAGAGTGTGTCCTCTATTATGTGTGGCCTCTGTTACATGCTGAGTCAGCCCAAAGTTGCCCAGAGTGTTACTCAGGTCTTTAGTCCCTTTGTCCTGAGGGTTGTCCACATGAATGTTAAAATCCCCAGTAATAATTACACAGTCAAAATCAACACAGATCACAGACAGCAGTTCACTGAGGTCATTAAAAAAGTCTGTGCAGTATTTGGGAGGCCTGTAAACATTAAGAAACACAACTTTGGATGGGGCCTTCAGCTGTAAAGCCACATATTCAAAAGACTGAAAACTTCCAGGAGATAGCTGCTTACATTGAAATGATTCATTAAATAAGACAGCGACCCCTCCTCCTCTCCTGCTCGCCCTGACCTCACTGATAAAACTGTAGTTAGGAGGGGTCGTCTCGATGAGAACAGCTCCACTGTTACTTTGGTCCAACCAAGTTTCAGTTAAAAACATAAAATCAAGGCTGTGCTCAGTGATTAAATCATTAATTAAAAATGTTTTCCCAGCTAGAGATCTAATGTTTAATAAAGCCAACTTAAGTGTTTTAGAGGTATTACTTGTCCCCTCGTGTTTGGGAGCAGTCTGTGGCACACAAGGTATGTTTACTATATTTAAAGATCTTTTAGAGTGCAGCTCTCTGTGTTTTGACCAGGCCACATGTCTCCTGTCACCTAAAAGTACAGAAATTTTAAAACCTTCTAGTAAACAGGGTCCCAGCTTCTCCTGGGAAAAGTCATCGCTGCCATAATCCTCACAGCCCGGACCCTTCACACATCACGCATCAGACTGCGGAGACAGGGCATGAAGAGGAACTAAGGGGGGCGAGGCTGGGCAATGTGACTTCGATTGCTCTGTTGAGGGTGGGGCTCGATGGCGAACCTTTGGCCGCTCTGGTGGGGAGTTTATGGGGGACAAAAAGGGATTGGGACGGGGGGTAGATCTGAGCCCAGCATTGACCCGCTCCATCATCTCCTCAGTGAATTTCAGGTGTGGGGAGGAGGGAGAAAGGGAGGGGGAGGAGGGTGATGGCCTGTCAGGGGTTTGGGGGACTGGGGAAGGTCGTGGTCCCTTGTCCTGGTCGTTGGTGTTGTTGTTGAGAGAGTTGGAGGCAAATAGGGACCCCTCTTCTTGCCTTAGATGTCTCTCCTTTCTGAGGCTCTTTCTCAGATGCCATGGATGTCTCTCCTTTCTGAGGCTCTTCCCGGGTGGGGGCAAATGGAGCTCCTCCTCAAGGTTTCTGCTGGGCTTTGTCTGTTCTTGGAGTACTGTTTGTTCCTCTTTATGAGATAACTCCTCGTTTATCTCAGCCTTGGCACCAAGCACGGATGGATGACGTATGGAATAAAACAAGTTGGAGGTGAACAGTTTCACCCCTGACTTGTTAAAATTAAATCCATTTGCTTTGAACAGATGCCTGCGTTCCCAAAAAATATTAAAGTTGTCGATAAAGTGCACTGAGTGGTCAGCACATGCTGATATAAGCCATTTATTCAGTGTAAACAACCTGCTGAATCTCTCGTCTCCTCCTCTGACCGGCGGTACAGGTCCACTGATGAATACAGCTGCATTCAGAGAGTTTACAGTATTTATCGGAGGTTCTGAAAGTCCCGTTTCAGAACCTCCGACTGTTGTTTGGACACATCGTTTGACCCTGTATGCAGGACAATGTTTGTCACAGTTGGATATTCATCTGCAATTTGAAGAATTCTCTCCTTCAGGTTGTTGACCATATCGTTAGGAAAGCAGAGGACTTTAGTGTTCTTACCGCACATCCTTTGTACATCCTTTACGGCAGAGTCACCCACAATCAGAGTTTCAGGCCTAGCCTTTAGCTTTCCCTGTGGCCTTTCACTTTTCAACAGATTTTCAGACCTTATTTCGCTGCTTTTAGATGGATGGTTGTCCGATATAGATCCAGGGTCCTTTGATAGTGGAGCAAATCTGTTCTGCAGTTTCACATTCAGTTGTTTTGGAGGTTTGTTGTTAACCTTCCTATTCACGGTTGTCCAGTCCTGTTTCCTCCCGTATACAGGGGTAGAAGAGCTTCTCTGTCTCGTAGGAAGTGAAGGCCAGTCGGTTTCAGAGATTTCAGCTCGCTGTGCCCTGCCTGTGATACGTCCTCCCCCTTCCAGGAGACATGATTTATGTCTTGGTTTTGCACCAAGACAGTCTAAGGGGGGATTATCACTTGAGGATTTATAATAATGCACAGAGTCTACTTTCTTGGTCATGTTATCTGTGCTCCTTAGCTGTGTACTAGCTTGCTCATCGCCATTGTTTTGAATCAAAGGCAAGGTTGTTTCATTTCCACACAGTCCATTTACCTCCACGTTTACTTCTAAGCGATGAATTTTTGTCTCCAGTACTGCAATCTTCTGCAGGAGGCTGTGGTAGTCATCTGTGGAGAGGGAAGGCATCTTGTTGCTAGTTAGCCTAGCGGTTAGCACCTTTCCAGGCTATTGAGGCTGCTCGGTGCCCAGACGCTGTAATCAGGCTTCAGCTGTGTCTAGGCCACAGACACACGGAGCGCTGAGGACAAGGTAACCATAAAATGTTGCTGTTTCTGTTAAGAACACTCTAGTCCTAATGATCTACAAGTGTCCAGAAGTTATCGCAGGTAAGCTCACACGGAAAAAAGGGAAAAAATCAGCATAAAAATCAATAAAAATCAATATAAGAAGCAAAGCATTCAAGAGCAAAGAGATGAAGCGTCCACACTCACAAAGGGGAGGAGCAAAGATCTGAAGGGCACAATCTGAGCCTCAGAGAATGCAGGAGACCCCCAGTGGAAGTCAGATCAATTCATTCAGTATGGGCAAGCTGGGATGAGCTATGACTGCAGTCAAAGTTGAAGCTACAACTATCTATTTTAGAAACTCTTTCATATCTCTTTTAGAATCTCTTTCATATCTCCATTTTGTCTAACTTATACTTGTGGTATAACCAAGCTGACAGTATCTCTTTTCCAAATTAAAAAAAAAAGGCAAATTAGCTCCAACGGGATAGTTGGTTCTTTTTCCAAATTTTAAATAACCAGAATATCTTCACACTACCAAATTCCTTGGAATCATCTTTTCAACAATGTCCTCATCATGTAATCATCGGGCCAGGGAGTGCTGTTTTAATGGTGACTTGTGTGACAAAGGAATCTGCTGTGATGCGAATAATGTTAATATCTGCACTCTCTTACCTGTCTGTGAAAGTTGGTTTTGGCCATAAAACTGCTCCAGCAGGTGGACAGGTGGTTCACAGGGGGCAATGTAGGTATGTATGTATGTATTTTAGGAAGGTGTGAAAAAATGCTGTAAGCAAAGAATGCTTTCAAAAAATGAAAGTGGTAATCATTTGTTTTTGTCAATCAAAAACTGCAGTGAATGAACAAAAGCAAAATGTAAATCAAATTAATATTTTGTGTGACCACCCTTTACCTTCAAAACAGCATCAATTCTTCTAGGTACACTTCTACACAGTTTTTGAAGGAACTCAGCTGGTATGTTGTTCCAGACATCTTGGAGAACTAACCACAGATCTCTTGTGGATGTAGGTTTCTTCACATCCTTCTTTCTCTTCATATAATCCCAGACCCAGTCGATGATGTTGAGCTTAGGTCTCTGTTGGGGCCATACCATCACTTCCAGTACTTCTTGTTCTTCTTTACACTGAAGATAGTTCTTAATGACTTTGGCTGTATGTTTGGGGTTACTGTCCTGCTGCAGAATACATTTGGGGCCAGTAAACAATCATTTATATTTCTGAAAGTATTATAGTGATTATACTGTAAAACAAATATTTTGTTTTGTTGTGTTGTTTTTTTTTTTTAATGGAAGAACTGTGACTCGCTGACTCAGAGACTTATTCCCGTGAACAAAGCAAGACAATCAGAGATTGATGCAATTCAACTTGCAAGGGGAGCCTGTCGGATCAGGGTCTCGACGCCGAAAGCGCCTCATCTGATCCCAGCCAACCCCAAAGTGTGTGCGTGTGTGTGTGTGTGTGTGTGTGTGTGACTTCCTACTGATCACAAACGGGTCATCTCCCCTTACCCCTGTATATGGCTCAACTCCTTTAACGATCCATCATATACAAGCATAGGTGAGCCTATAAAGGGCAGGAAGTAAACATCCCTTACTAAATATGGAAACCAGAACCTTACATAGAATGTGCTTGCAGTTAAACAACATAACCTCCCCCACCATCCAACAGGCAGGGACACATGGAAACAAAAGAATGTCTTTGACCATGCAGTTTAAAACAAGGTCCACAACTTTAAGTACAACAATGACAACGTTTATCACAATCACCCTAACACTTTCCATTCAAAACCAAACTCTGCACCAGTGAAGCCCTTTATGAAAAAAAAATATTTGAAAGTGCAAAACTTAAAACAAGAACTGGAAAAGACCAAAACTTCCTACCTGGAAATCGTAGCAAAGAAAAGCCAGGAGAACTCAATTTAAAAAACAGACTCCAACAAACAAACAAAGAGAAAATGGTACTGCATGGTTCTGCAAGAGACAGGGAAAACAAAAAAACAAAAAGAGTCCAATGTTACTGTAACAAACCCACAGCAGACCCCGGTGCACGTTCATGCCTTGCAGCATACTTTATTAATACTTTGACTGTTGCTGTACATCCACACCCAGAGCTGCAGCTCTCCCGCTGCCAGCTCAACATAACACACAACCAACAACCCCAAACACAGGACCCAGTACAATATTTAAGTCGGCGAGGCCTGATTGCGGATGCCATGCAGGGAAGGCGGACGCACCAGAGGGTCAGGCAAGTCCTGAGGAGTCAGCTGAATGGTAAGAACTAGAGATGGCACGATACCACTTTTGTTTGTCCAATACCGATATCATAAATTTGAATATCTGCCGAAACCGATATGACTCCCGTATTTTTTAATCAATAAAACTGTTTTTTAATATCTTGCTGCATTTTGTATAAGTTCATACTCAAGTTTTAAAAAACAAAACACTAAAGCTATTCTCTTATACCTGTATGCAAAAAATACACTGCACCCAAACTATTTCATAGTTCAGCAATACTGATCAATTTAATAAACCTACACCATCCTCCCTATTCTGGTATTTTAAAGAGTACTAAGTAGAAATATTAAACAGCCTAACTAATAGGGTTGCCCACTCCCAGCAAAAAAAATAGGGAACCACCCTCCGCCTTGTGATGCTTAATTGACGTAATTTTAAACTTTAATGCACGTGTTAAAAAAAATGCATGGAAATTAATTTTATTTCTACAATAATTAAATAGATTCAACATATTTCTTCAAATGAATTGCAGACTGCACAGATGATACCTTCCCAAAGGAAAAAGTTCTATAGCTTACTAGGGTATATATTAGACTTAATAGTTACTATATACAGTATGGACCATACATTTTTTCATCAGATTAAAACTTTGGGTGTAAGATTCGGATATTTATTAATTAAAAGCTAGACATTTTAAATGAGAATAAGAAAGAAAAATATTTCTTTGTATCCCCCTTTTCCCTGTTAATGCCCTATCGGCCCCCCTAGCAAAACTTTGCTAGACCCGCCCCTGCACAGTTACCAGCCATCAGCTACGTAGAAAAGGATCCTGGTGTACAAAGTAATATTAAATAAATTCTAACAAAAGCTTATTAATTTTAAACGTGCTGCTGTTGTTCAGCTGCTGCCTTCTTCTCTCTGGTGCAAAGTGGGCCAAAAACAAACAAGTCTCGTCAGTCCTGATTTCTCCCAGCTGTGCCCTCCTTCTGTGTCTCATTCCCTCGTTATCCCTCTGTGTATTTAGGCTCTGTGTTTCTCTTTGTCAGTGTCGTAGTCTCCCTCATAGCTGTGTGTGATTCTCCCCGTGGTTCCTGGTATACTTTATGTTTAGCTTTCCCAGTTTAGTTTAGTACTGTTTTTGTGTTTCACTTTATGCCAGCATTAAAGCTGTGTTTTGAGGTTACGTTTTGTCTCCGTGAGTTTGCGTTTGGGTACTCTCCTGCCTGCCACACAGCCGAAACATGACACCGATATGTAATATTGGATGGGTCCATCCCTAGTAAGAACAAGATCTGGGCTATAAACACCTACGCCCTGCCATGATCAGGAACTGTGCTGGGATAATAAGCTGGCCAAAGGAGGAGACAGAAGCCACTGACGTCGAGACCAGGAAGTTCCTGACCATGCATGGAGGGTTTCAACCCAAGTCCAACACCCTGAGGCTGTATGCTAAGCGTAAGGCAGGAGGCCAGGGACTAGTGATCGTCAGTACCACAGTCCAGGATGAGGCAACGAACATCCATAAATACATCAGTAAGATGGCCCCAACCAACCGCTCAGTGAATACCTCAGGCAGCAGAAACCCAAGAAAGAGGAGGAAGAGGAGGAGCCATCATGGAAAGGCAAGCTCATTGCTATATGCTTACTTACTCTGGATGGCAATACTTTGGCCTCTACTAACACTGTGAAAAGTGAAATGGTTTCTTGCATTTGTGAAATATCTCAAAAAATTTGAAACATCATGTCTCAGATGCAGCGAGGGTACTGTAGAAAGAGAACATATTTCTACCATATATAGCCTACTTCTGCTACAGACAGTTTTTCTTTTCCACTGTCACCAAGTGCTTGCTTAAAGGGTGTTGTCTAATTTTTGGGGTTGCCTCTGTGTTATTGTTGGCTTTTATCTTACAAGGTAAAGCACCTTGAGGTGACTCTATAAATAAAAATGAATTGAACTGAATTACCTGAAGTATACCTACAAAATGTATATCTGCATACATACTGTAGCAGCATTTCATGGACAGTCTGGTCTGTTTTTATGCATATGCAAATTTTTATTTTATATGTCCTCTTTTTACCAGAGAAGAAAATATTTGTTCTGCATGAGTTTAGAAGTTTAATATAGACTCTGTGTAATGCACAGAGAGACAGATATATAGAGACACATATAAAACCACAAAAATTAGATTTAGACATACCTGCACACACATATACAAACACACACACATAACCTCAGGAAGGTATGCAGACAGCCACTGCAATGCAGAATAGAGCTTCCCCCTCCACTGTGTGGGAGACACCAATCAACGCTGAATTGGGGTGGACTCACTCTGTTATTTCAGTAGTCTGTCTTTCTCTCTGTGTCTTTATAAGTCTCTCTGTCTACCTCCACCTTCTCTTTTTTGACCTCCCCTTCTCTGTTTCTTCTCCTGCATATCTCATTTTTCACTTAGCTTGTTTTTACAGAGATGAAGAAACTGAGGGGCAGAAGAGACAAATAAGTATTGTAACAAAAAATCAAAAAAGACGATACAAAGAAATGTTGCTATATTAAGAATAACATCTGTTTAGATTTATTACATTTACTTGATAGACTGTAATATAATAAATGACATTCCCTGACTCTTGGTTTTCTTTCATAGCCTATGGGCATATTTCTATACGAAGTACTTGGGTCAGACTTTCCTCAGAAGTCCAAAGCATAGTTTTCTCCTGAATACCATACCTCAGTGTCCCTCCTCTCCATTTAGTGTCAGCAGTCAGCGATTCCTCACTAATCATTAATATCAATAAACAAGACCACAACATAGATCCCAAAACTCCACATGAGGACAAAACAAGAAATAGTTGTTTTATGTTGTCTCCAGGTTGTGATAACTTAAGTAATATATCTGCTTTAGCATGTAAGCTGTCTTTCTTCTGGATAACATTAGTTAAAGTTAGTCCATTGACATTTGACCACTAACTTGTGAGTGGTTGCTGGAGATTGATAGTACTTGCTGGGGAAATGATTTCTGAAAATTACAGGTGACTGTGGCAATCTGCTCATGCTCATCCCAGATGAATGTGCCTGATCCCATCTGCCGGTGGATCACTGACTTCCTGACGGACAGGAAGCAGCATGTGAGGCTGGGAAAGAATGTCTCGGACTCTCGGACCATCAGCACCGGCTCCCCTCCGGGAGAAAGAACACAGCGTTCTTTCTCCTCTGCTCTTCTCCCTGTACACCAACTGCTGCACCTCCACCCACCAGTCTGTCAAGCTAATCAAGTTTGCAGATGACACCACCGTTATTGGGCTCATCTCGGACGGGGATGAGTCTGCCTACAGGAGGGAGGTTGAACGTCTGGTGTCCTGGTGCAGCCACAACAACCTGGTGCTGAATGCCCAGAAGACAGTGGAGATTACTGTGGACTTCAGGAAGCACACAGCCCCACTCCCCCCCCATCATCCTGACTGACACCCCCATCACCTCTGTGGACTCATTCCGCTTCCTGGGTACCACCATCACTCAGGACCTGAAGTGGGAGCCCACCATCACCTCCGTCATCAAGAAAGCCCAGCAGAGGATGTACTTCCTGAGGCAGCTGAAGAAATTCAACCTGCCAACACGGACGATGATGCAATTCTACACCGCAATCATCGAGTCCATCCTCACCTCCTCCATCACCGTGTGGTACGCTGGAGCCACTATCAGGGACAAACAGAGACTGCAGCGTGTTGTGCGCTCTGCTGAGAAGGTGATTGGCTGTAGACTCCCATCTCTGCAGGACCTGTACACCTCCAGGACACTGCGGCGTGCAGCTCGGATCTCAGCTGACCCTTCTCACCCTGGATACAGTCTGTTTGACCTGCTCCCCTCAGGCAGGAGGCTCCGGTCCATTTGCACCAGAACCTCTCGCCATAAGAACAGTTTCTTCCCCTCTGCTGTTGGACACATGAACAATAAACGTACGACTGTCCCCGCCACTAACTCATGACCCTACGCTGTGTTCACTGCATCATTCCATGTTTTGGCACTGATCACCACCTGCACTCATGTATATATCTTTCTACGTAGCACTTTTAATTCTTATTCTCATGTATATATCTCATGCATATATCTTTCTACGTAGCACTTTTAATTCTTATTCTTACTCTTATTTTTTCATGTCTATTTAAGCGCAATTTATGACAGCATGTTTGCACTGAAGCACCGCAGCAATTTCCTAATGTTGTAAACCTGCTCAACATTTGGCAATAAAACCCATTCTGATTCTAAAGCAATCACTCCCAAGTTTATTGTTATGGCACTTTCAACTGATTTTACCCAACAACAGCCAGGAACGTCCAGAAATCACTTCCAATCAGTTGTGAAATAGACATTTTCCTGTATCCCCTGGTATCACGTCAAGTGTGGCAGACAACTCTTGAGTGATGCACTTTCAAGGTACTCACTTATGTATAATGTCATACAATACTAATTTTAGTCATCAGCAGTGTTGGTCAAGTTACTTGAAAAAAGTAATCAGTAACTAATTACTGATTACTTTTCCAAAAAAGTAATCCCGTTACTTTACTGATTACTTATTTTCAAAAATAATTAATTACTTAGTTACTTAGTTACTTTTTAAAAACACGATTTACAACCTGAATAGGTGATAAAGCGATAGATCTTTCAGCCCAGTTCTACTTTTTCTGCATACTCGATCATACAAAATGTAATCAAATGGAAAAGTCCCTTTTTAAAACTTGCTTTATTCGTTTAATCTTTTAACTTTATGCATCAAGCAAAAATTTGATTATATGCAACATTCTCTGACTGGAAGAAATTTGTTTAATATTTAAACCTATTTTCTGCACATTCCAGCACATAAAATGTTTTTTTTGTGTGTGTTTACACTCACTCTTTCAAATAGATGCAAGTAAAACACAGCAGAAAATAAAGTCAAAGACTAGCGGTCCTGTTGCTCTAGAATAGAATAGCCTTTATTGTCATTGTACAGAGTACAACGAAATTGGAGTGCCACTCCCTTGGTGCAAGTTTCAATAATAAATATAAATGTAAAATATAAAAAGTACAAAAAAAACAATCGTAAGTACTCAAACAATAGTATGTACAATATATACAGGATAGCAGCATTAATATAATGACAGTATGAATAGCAGCATAATATAATGACAGTGACGGTATGGAATAGTTTCAATTGTTTTTGTGCTTATTTACTACGGTGATTTTCACCAGTAAAGCAGGAGTAGGGTAGGCGGAGGTTTACCCTGGTGCAGGTGTGCCGCAGTGGTCAGTGGATGAATCCGTGAGTTTCTCTGTGAATTTCCCATTATGTCTTAGCGCACTCGGTGCTTGCTTGGAAGTTTAGGGGTATATTTTCGCTGTAAAAAGAAGTTTTCTTCCCACGCACAATGGACACTGTTTTTTTGTCACTTTTTATGGAATCAAACTCAAAATAAGGTCAGTACTTCTACACTTTAAACGCTGCATATATTATCACATTGTTGATCTGCACACAGCTGTTATTACGAACGTCGCACTTGCTTACGTCACTGTCATGAGACATTCTCGCAAAAAAATCACAGGCCCTTTCTCAATTCTCAAGTACGCGAGTACGTACTCGCGTTCTCGGCGAGAACGCACGGGAGTACGGACTTGCCTAGAACGCGAGTATGGACTCATGTACTTGATGATGTCACAGGCAATGTTCCCTCTAATTTTTCACGTGTCTGAGCGAAACACACAAACTCCCTGAGCGGTCCCTTGGACCACTGTGAGCGAGAGCAGACGTGTGCACTGTGGTCATGCCAGCATCGAATCCATCCAAGTTACATGGTTTATTAAAATAATCAAATTACAGCATTTACATTTATGTTAGAATACTTTTAATTAACTGCTTTGGCCCACTTACAATGAAAATTAAAAAAAAAAAAAATCTAGTCCTGTGTAGTATGTTAACACCATTGGAAGTAAAAAATAACTTGAACTCCAATTTCGAAAACACAACTTACTACTTTTTTTTTCTTTTTTTTTCTTTTTTATAAAGCTCTGACTTGTATTATGAGTCTGTGGTCTGGGAGAGAGTCTGTGAATCTGTCTGCAAAATATAGTATATAATGACCAATGCTGGGCAGTTAATTATATAGTTACTTCTTCAAAAAAGTAACTCAGTTTGGCAAACAACAAAGTTTTTTACAGCTATTTTTTTTTTTAACGCAGGCAAGGCGTTTTTAAATAAACATTTCAAACTATTTAGAGAACAATCAGCTGTTCTGCATCAAATTTGATGCCACACAAATTATTTGTGCCACTCCAAAAATAATTTCTGTCCACTATGAGATAAAGGAGAACAACAGCCTGATACCTGCAGGCCTGACAACAGGAGATGTATCACTGCTGTAACACCTATAACATTCAGCAGTCGCCTCATTGTTCTGACACACACAACAAAACTATTGACTACACTACACACTAACTACACAATATTTGCGCTAAACGTCTCAAATCTCTCACATCTCAAAACACCACCTCACTCCTAAAACTTCCCCCCGTTTCTTAACAACTAGATGCCACATTGCCATATCATTTTTTGATTGGTCGACATGGTACTTTTTTGGACCAATAGGAAAGGGAGACGGGGGTGGAGTTTGTTTTTGCTCACAGGCTTTGAAGCCTTTTTTCTTATAAAACGCCGTTTTTACCGTTTCTTCCCGCAGTAAATATAAACAACGACAGTATTCAGGAAGGAAACCAAACATTGCAGATATTTTTATCATAACTCTGGTTTTACGTGGCCTATAAACACAATTTAAAAACTGGTATAAAGTCCACACTTTTTCCGTCAGTTGTTCTGTCTGTCCTGCTCACATCTCCAATGGTTGTACACGTTGTCATTAACGTGGCTTCAGTCCACATCAGCCACGCCGCTTTGCTAGCTAAAACACCGGTGTCGACACGTAAGGACGCTGTCATAGCCTGTCAATGCCGTTGATTCGCTGCGTATATACGCATCGGTTAAACTATGGGATAAGGTGGCATCGTTCTAATCCCATACGGGAGCAGCCAGTCACTTACTGACTAACATTACAAAACAGAATTGTTAAAGTTTTAATTTTAATTTCAATTCAGGTTAGATTTTTTTTTGTGCGCAATGCAGATTTTCTGTGCGCAGAGACCGTGCCAGCAATGCGGAATTGCGCACGTGCGCAGCTTAGAGGGAACATTGGTCACAGGTCCGGAGTTTTTACTGCGGTCCCCTCTTAATTTAACTGTGAGTAATATGTAATGAAGCTTAACTTTAATCACAGCCAAACCGGTTTACTCAGGAACAAATAAAACACTGAAATAAACCAAACATTAACATTTAGAAGTGATCTAAGTGACTTATATATCATGTTTAACCTCAGTAGTGAAATCTCTATTAATAAAAATAGTGTACATGTACATACATGTACATACCTTAATAAAAACAAGCAGGTGAGATGTTAGAACGCTTTTATTTTTGTTTTAGTGGACACTCAATACAATAGACAGCTACTGGGGTTTGGGGTTTGTTTAACCTGAGTAGCGAAAGACCGCGGGGGGGTTGAAAACGATGTGCCGGGAGTCCAGCTGTAATAATCCTCCACCTCGCTGTCTGCTGTGGAGCTGGCGGGTCACAGACGTCTGCGAAAACGTCAGAGCGCGTTTCGAAATATATGATATCTCGATAAATCGAGCAGATATTTGAAGTTTACACAGCTACATTCTCGCTTGAAAATAACTAATAATTTTGTGACCCAGAAGGAGTAATATTTAAAAGTTTTTAGCCCCGCTCGTCCGCCATTGCCGCGTTTGAGTTTTGGACAAAATGCATTCTGGGATATTAAGCTGTACCAAGTCCCCACAAGTCAACACCGATGCATGCTCGATAAAACGGGCGGAGCGAGAACACATCCAGGACTTTTTCGCGTTCTCGACTTGATGCGTACTTCGAATTTCAACAGTACTTGGTCTCCGACTGATGCCGTATCACGAGTACACGAGAACGCAAGTACGCATAAGTACGCATATTGAGAAAGGCCCACGGTTTTAGTAACGCAGTAACGCAGCATTCCTATAGGAAAGTAATGGTAATCTAATTACCGTTTTTGCAATAGTAATCCCCTACTTTACTTGTTACTTGAAAAAAGTAATCGGATTACAGTAACGCGTTACTGCCCATCTCTGGTCATCAGTAATGTAATTGCTAAATATGTTGTTACATATAATAATAGCCAGCATGCCAGCAGTTAGCCTAGTGAATGTAACAAAGATAGATGACATATATCTGGCATTGGTTGCTTAATTTGGTTGAATCAAACATGTTTATATGTGTAAATCCTGTAATAACAAGTGCCTTATAATGCCTATTAAAAGCATACCTGGTAATACATGATTCACAATAATATGTTTTTTTGCAACATGTAACATATAAATGTGTTTTAATTTAAAAGCAGTTTTGGCCATCTGCAGGACAGACATTCCCATTTTTGTCATCCAAGAATTTGAATTATTTTATGTTTACATGATTTGATTAAAACTACATCATAAATCATGACATTTTTCCTCATGCTGATGCACTTAATTGTTATATTGTCATTTGGCATCATTGGTAGGCACTTATGAGTCTCATTCTGTCCTACCTGAAAGTCAGAGGATTGCTCAAAAACAGTGAAGAAAAACTAGTATGTAGAAAATAATTTATTTTGAAATATTTATACTATTCCATCAAAATATAACAATAAATTTTAAGTTGTGATTGTTGATTAATATACAATATTCAAAGACAAAAAACTAAATGAACAATTGCAGCATTCTTTGACTAAACTTAAAAATGTCAAGAATGTTGGTAAAGTTTTTTTTACACTTGCTGTTAAAGACTTATCCTTGAATATGTACCTTATATTTGCATACCAGTGGCATTTGGTGACTTAAAAAACGATGTTAAGTATATAACAATATAAATGAGAACAGTTTAAAAGTTACTATTATTTTAATTAAAATAAAAATTAATTAATTTAAATTAATGTAGCAAGAGAACTTAATTGAATAAAATTCTTCAATTAAATGTTATTTATATAGCACACAACAACAGTTGCCTCACCTCAGTGCGCTTTATAATGAAAGTGTCTACAATAATAAAGAGAAAACCCCAACAATCATTAGTAGAGCACTATGAGGAAAAAGTCTCTTTAGCAGGAAGAAACCTCCAGCAGAACCAGGCTCAGGAAGGGGCAGCCATCTGCTGCAACAAGTTGGGGATGAGTCTATGAAGACATGACAAAGACATGCTGTGGAACTCAGCCAGAGATTAATAATAACTAATAATTAAATGCAGAGAATTGTATAAACACACAGTGGTGTTTTTGTGTAGCTTAATCTGCGTAGCAATTTAATACAAAACTTATTAATAACGTTTTATTTTGTAGTGTAATCTCCACATGCTTCCAAGCACACTCTCTGTGTATTCACTGCCTAATTTATAGTTACAGCAGAAGGTAACATAGGCCCACTAGCTGTCCCCTGGCAGACTGTGCCATGCAGCCAGAGAAAAGGGTGGTTGGGTGATGGTAAGGACGAAGTATAGTCTTAAACAGAAGCCCCTGGTCCACGACAAAGCTGTTCATGTGTCTAACTGCTTTCCCCCACTCGGCAACACAGCCGCCGAGGATCAAACTCTGGTAATTAGTGATTCTGTTCTGAGACATGAGAAGCAAGAGACACCAGTAACCATAGTCAGTTGTCTTCCAGGGGCCAGAGCAGGCGACATTGAGGGAAACTGCTGGCTAAGGCTAAATGTAAATTCAATAAAATTAATCACATTGGCAGTTATGACACCCGTTTACAATTGGAGGTCACTAAAATTAATATTGAATTAATATTTGCCAAAGCAATTTTGGACTCTGCGGTTTTCTCTTGTATGTGAGGAGCATGATTTTGAATTAAATTCTGGATTTAACAGGGAACCAATGAAGGGAAGCCAATATAGGAGAAATACACTCTCTTTCTAGTCCCTGTCAGTACTCGACAAGACCGCAATGATGCATTGAGTATTTCTTCTTCAGTCACCTTTCTCACTTAATAGACCTATCTGCATTGAATCACACTTGGTTATTAATCTCTGGCTGTCTTCCACAGCATGTTTTGTATCCGTATTCCTTCTCTCTCTCCAACCAGTCATGGCAGATGGCCCTGCACCTCCCCGAGTATGGTTTTGCTGGAGTTTTCTTCCTGTTAAAAGGGAATTTCTCCTCCCCACTGTCACCAAAGTGATTGCTCATAGGGGATCATATGAGCATATGGGATTTTTTCTGTGTGTATTATTGTATGGTCTACCTTACAATATAAAGTGCATTGAGGTGACTCTTGTTGTGATTTGGCGCTGTATAAATAAAATTGAATTGAATTGAAGTCTAACTATAGTTAGACTACTTTACCAATTTGAAATTGTTGGTTAAACCTGCACTTATTCAATTTGCCTGTTATATTCAAAAGGACATAACACGAGTTCCACTGCCTATGATTAAAATTTTCATATTAATGTGGTAAATAGGTGATTAAAAGTTTCTTACATCACACATTGTCTAAGGAGCTTAGAAAGAAAAGCGTCTGGACTTCTTTAAGTTCAAGCAACCTAAAGAAGTCCAGATGCTTTTCTTTCCAAGCTCCTTAGACTACAATGACCTGGATGAATGAGAACCTTTACAGACTTACATCACACATCTTGGTCAGTGTATAACTAGGCAGTTTAAATCTATATCATCATTTACTAGTAGACTTACATAATTAACATTAATTATATATCTGAAAAACAAGATGTTTAACTTTTACTTTTAAAAATACATTTAGTGGAATACACCGTGAGTGACCTTTTAGATGCACCACTGCATGTGGCAAGTATATAAGGGAAAGAAAGGCGTTTGGCTGCTGTCAGTCTGGCGCAAAGCTTACAGGACAAATTTAAAGATAGTGACAAAGTCAGCTAGCAGTTTGTTTTTATGCAGGCAGATTTAGTTTCAGCTTGGATTTAATTTAGTTGTTCTGCCACTGTGGAAAACAAAGCAGTGGTGGATGGGAGCACTTTTCTTCACATTTAAGCTTTTTGGACCCATATCTGCAAGGGCTTAAGGGGAGGGGACATGAGGGCAACAGCACAAGCCATATGTAGCACTGGTGGTGAAATACTGGTAGTGGGCATGTAAGGCCTGTTAGCACTACTTCTTGCCTTCTTTGTATGTAGTATAGGCAGTATAGTTACCTTTAACAACAATACCAGAACAGAAGGGAAATATGGGCCAGATCAGACAGATTCTAGATTCGTAGGAGCCAAGGGTGTCTGACAAGAACGCTCTAAAAGTCCTGCCTCCACACCATTTATCCACATATTAATTAAACTTATGTTTTGTTTACATGCTTTGTATCAGTATTTATTATATTTAATTGCTTTTTATCAATATTTATTCCCATTGTGAAATGAGTATTTTAATCAAAAGTATATCAATATTTATGCTTTTAATCCCGTTTTTAACACTGGGTTACACATACATAAGCTGAGTCTCCAAAGAACAACTGTGTGTTAAATACATTTATTTTACAATTTTACAAACAGCTAATTACAACTACCTACCTACTACAACTCCACTCTTCCAGGAAAGAAAAGAAAACACTAAACTGTAGAGTGAATTAAAAAAACAGACATGGTGCAACAGTTCTCTGAACTCTGACGAAATTAAGGACGCTAGTCTGAGGAGGTGCGTTGACAGCCAATAATTGCTCTTTCAACACTTTGAGGGGCCTTCGCACATTATGTGCAAACACTAAATACTACACACTAAAATCGTGATATTCCTGCTTCGCCTTGCAATCAGCACACACCAGGAAAGGCAGACCTTCATCCCAGTCTCTCTCAGAGTCAAGGCAGTTTTATGCAACCTCTCTAGTGCACCTTGTGGTTGGGGATGCTATGGGCTAGAGAGGACATGCACACTACATAAAGATTGGATGCCTGCCTGAACACTTTTGATTGAAAATTTCCCTACGTTACCTCTTTGCTGCCTCCTGTGTGTCTCGATGAGAAGGTGTAGGTCTACCAGTGATGATAATCTTTATTGATGTTTTCTTATCAGTTATTTTGTTAAGATAAATAAAATCCACTTGCTCTAGAGCTACTTAGATTTACACACTGTCATAAATGCATTTTACAGTTCACAGACAGCAGTTTTTAGTTCCAGATGTGAGTGAAACAGTTTCGAGTCATGCTATCATCAGTGTCTTTTTGCTTTTTTCCATGACATTAAGAATTCTCTCCTTTTCCTTCTTTCTCCTTCATATGCTTCTCTTTTCTTTTAATGTGAGTATGCTGACTGTACAAATAATGAATTGACAGCCACCCTACTTGACAGGTAGCACAGTGGCCCAGAGCCCTGTACCCTGTTTCTTGTCATTAGTTTGACCTTTAGCACCCACTAAAAACATTGCTGCAAACCAAATGTACCCACTCCCCACTGGTACTCCTCACAGCAGGAGTCTGCAAGAAAGAACAAAATGCCATACCTCAAAAACTACTCAGGTGCTTCAGGAACACCACAAAGGTATTTACTTGACCTCCAGTCTCCCTAGAATCCAATAAGACCTTAGTCCAACAAACTCAAATAATCCACTGCCATTGTTGCAAATAAATCTTTTATCTTGAAACAGGACAACAGAAAACTAACATTTACTGTGTAAGAGGTTTTCCAGCTGCTTGTGGTCAAAGAATTTGGCAATAATTTCTTGCTATCATCAGTCACCAGCAGTATTTCAGTATTTAAGGACTGGCTGGAAACTTCAGTTCCGTGTAAAATTTAAAGTGGGTTTTTTAAAACCCCATCATTGTGGTATGCTACTATCATCAGCTATACTATCACAAATACAAACAAATATATTGTTCACAGTGCAGGGTATTTAATGGAACCCATTCTATCTGAAAGCACGAGTATGTCCAATGTGCATGTTATTTTTAGCTTATCTTTTTTCTGTCTTGGCCCATGAGGAGAAGATGAAGTCACTGGTTTTAAATTGCAAATATTTTCTAAAACTGGCCAAGTCAAACATCATCAGACTGTGACTTGAGATAATCTCATTTCAATTAGTAAAAGAAAGAACAGTGTGTTTTACCGTTGTGACAGATAGTATTTGGTTGTCTCAGTATAAGACCATTTTTCAGTTTAGTGTGAGGGTTAGACAGGGACTTTGCCTTACCTGCTGGAAGACCGCCGTCTGTGTACCCATCAACAGCTGAATGCTCCAGGGTCTATGTTGACTTGTCAGTTTTAATAACTTTTCTTTGTGTGTGTGTGTGTGCATGTGTGTGTATTTGTGTTTTTTTTCAGGGAATTTGCGAAGGAGAGAGAGCGTGTGGAGAAGAGGCAAGAATTCTTGAAGCTTCGCCGACAACAGCAAATAGAGAGAGAGTTAACTGGGTACCTGGAGTGGATCTGCAAAGCGGGTCAGAAACACAATCATATCTTTACACTGCAGGTGTAAATTTAGTTTTTTATATATATATTATTTATATATATATTTATATATATAGTTATATACTGATTTTTACCGTTGGATTTCAATAACAGCTTTGCTTTACTTGATGTTAGCACTATTATGACATAATTGTTTATCATAATTTGTGTTGCAGAAGAAGTGATGCTGGCTGAGGAAGACAAGAACGCAGAAGAGAAATCTTTGGATGGAGCATGGTACAAACGAAAACACAACAACTCTGGTGAGGATTGGTATCTTCAGAATCAGTTTTCAACATTGAAAACATTTACATTTAGAACAACATGCAACCATCATTAAGAAGTTAAATATAAAAAGTGAGCTGAAATCTAAAAATCTTTGGATGCACATTATAAGACTTACAGGTCCCATATTTTTTAGGTTTTAAAAAAAAACTATTTACGTTTATTATAGCTTTGTGTGTGGCTATGTGGCTGTGCATACATGTGCCTGTGTATGTTTACATGTGTGCTCATAGACCAGACTAGCTCTCATCTGCAACTCACCCAGGATTACAATTAACCTTTATTATGGTTATAAAGGTGGAAGGCCAATGAGATCAAAATGCAGGAGAGAGAAGGAGGCTCACTGAAGTTAGCATTGTAATATGAGTGCCCTTCATGCAGCTGTGACTCACTTTTCTGTCATTTGAATACCGTCCTGTTTTTTACTCTTCCTTTTTAAGAAATTCTCAATAGCAAACTTGAACTGTGTTATTTTACAGAACGCCAACAGCAGTAGAGCAAATTTGGGTGTTATGTCAGCAGAATGGAAAATATTTGTACAACCTAAATTCTTATATCTTTTATGATAAATATTGCATAAACCAAACTGGAGGCCTCTGTTTTTTTTCCTCTTAAGTTTTATATGTATGGTAAGGCTGCCTCCTTGGTTTAGTTATGGTTGCTTTCCTTTTCACTTACCATATCTTCCACACTATAAGGCACACTTAAAATCCTTTAATTTTCTCAATGAAGACATTTCACCTCTCATCCGAGAGGCTTCTTCAGTTCTTCTCGGATGAGAGGTGAAACGTCTTCAAGCAACTTAAAGAAGTCCAGACACTTTTCTTTCTAAGCTCCTTAGACTACAATGACCTGGATGACTGAGAACCTTCACAAACAACACAGCTTAGCATTCACTGTGTTTATGTTCGTATAATATAAACACAGTGAAGCTGGAGGAATTCAAACTTTTTTCCACTCAATAAAAGTTGAGGGTTCCCGATGGTTAGGAACAAATGCAATGGCATGGCAGGATGCTATAAACGGCCCAAACTTCAGTCAGGAATCAGGAGAACAACTGAGGTAATCCATCCACAATACGTGGTTAGTCATTAATATACTGCAACAACACGGGAATGGAGCAGCTGCCAGAGAAGTCAATATTAATGAATCAATGGTACGGAAGAGGAGGAAGAAAGAAGAATGAGTTCAGTAAAGTTTGACCTATCTGACTGTTTTGTTTCGCTTAATGCGCCTTATAATCCAGTGCACTTTATGTATGAAAACAGACCCGTGCCTTATAATCTGGTGTGCCTTATGGTCCGAATAATACGGTAAATCACTCATGGTCAAACCAGTGTTCCTCTCTGTCCTGGGTATGGACACCCTTGCAATTGGAAATATGGCAGCCTGCCTGAAGGTGCAGATACATGGTAGATTCCTGGTCTGGTGACGTACATCTTCTGTGTTAAGCCATCCACTTACCCAGAGGTTGTTTTGTTCTCCTAAGATCTAGATAATGTTTATTGTCATATAGACAGTCTGAAGCAGAAAAAGACAATGCTATTCACCAGACCCTATAACACAGGGGAAACTACACCTAGTCTGTATGGTTTTCCTAAGATACTTAAAAAGGCATAACTGTTTAAGAACTGTTAAAGGTATACTGTCAGTTCTGTCACCCCAAAATTCTCCAAGGTTCTGGATTTGGTCCTCAACCCAGAGGGCTCCAAAACACCACATTCCTGAACACAGGAATGGAGAATGTGGGAGACACCATTATGGAGGCATATGAAACAATTGCCTCTTAGGATGTTATGTCTCTTTTCACTTTGCCTTCCAGTTGCTGATGCAGTGCACATAGTCTCTAAGACATTACAGGATTGTGAAGGGTGCGCTTCACAACAGGAACACCCTCAACACCAACCAAATATGTCTGCTCTTGGAACTAAGTTTTATTTCACATGCAAGGGACAGACAGAGAGAAACATGGATCCACCATCAGCTTCCCAATTTCACCTGGCTAACTTGACAGTAAAAGTACTGTAAATGAACTAATGGCTCTGTAGTTCTCTATTTTCTCCATATTCATTAGTTCAGTTATAGTACTGTGAAAAAGTCTTGAGCCACACCTCAGTTCTTTATATACTGCTTCAAAAGACGCTCTTGTGGTCTAGAGGAATAGTTCTCCTTGCTAAAGCTCCTTTATACTTTTTTTCTTTGGACATTGGCTTCTTTCACTCAGTCCAGTCCTTGAACCTAATCTTTTTCAGACTTTCAAAAATTGTAAATTTTAATATTGTTGCTGATAGTTTTATATATAAATCCAATCAGTACTGAAAATCATTGTCAATGCCTGAAAAGTCAAGCATCAGAAAAAGAGTTAAGATTTGCTATTGATAAACATCATTCATAACTAAATGTGGTTATCCCAGCTGGGCATTTGTCAAAGTCGGGAACATGCATAAAGAATGATCCAGGCAATCTAGGACAGAAGGACCATTGCTCCTAAAGTAAACACTATTGGTAAGTTTTTATTTGTGAGGAGTATTGGAGCAGGTCAGACACAATTTTTTCAAAATAGAGTATTCTTTGGGCTTTCAACCCTCTATGCCAAAATTGGTCCACCCCAAGGATTAGCTCCACTGGTATACACAACTGCCAAGAGAATTGGTGTGAATTATACCATGGAGAAACAAAAAAAAAAAAAATTGGCTAAGGAGATGGCACAGCACAGAAGAGCAACACTTATGGTGCCTATTTACACCTACAGGCAAGTTGCCATTTGTTTAGTGATCAGTGCAATATACTGGATAGGGAGGAAGTAGGCCCATTACAGGACTATATATAAGGACTATATAGAAATTATTTTTTGTGCAAACCCTTTTGCATTTAATATTATTATGGCTTGTGCTGGATGAAACATTTTTCCCATTGAAAATGCCGTCTCCAGACAAACAGAATCAACTTTGATTTCCTCCTTTGGATTATTGAGTTCTGTCAAGGCAGAATAGCTGAAAAACTGAATATTGCGTGGCATGTGGCAGAGTGAGGAAACCCCCCAAAACAAAACCAGAAGACTATTAATATATTATTAATAATATAATATTAAAGTATATGAGCTGCTTTCTGACTTAGTTCATATTCCTTTTTTATTTTTGTGTTTCCTTGATGTATTTGCAGTGCTAAAACGGACCAGGAAGAGTAAGAATGATCTCATCAATGCAGAGGAAGGGGAGGACCACTTTACTGACATCTCATCTGTTGGTGAGGACAGTGCCTTAGATTTGTGATGGTTCTGTATGTTAAACACACAGCATATCAATTGTCCCCACTGCAAACATTTACATCTGTTAATTGTAACATTAAAACCACTGACAGGTTATGTGATTAATTTGGATTATTTGTTAAACTGCAATATCGTGCTGGAAGACCTTGGGTCTTTATATGGCTGTTGCTTTGAAATGTTGGACTTTGTAGGACTTGGTCCCCTCCATAATTGTACCAGCAGGGACATGTTTAGCCACATGGTGTCCTTAAACTGCTTGCTCTCTGGCTGGTGTCCAAAAATGAAGTGGGCTTCATAGATAATTGGGAAATATCCTTGGAAACACTGGACTTTTTTGGGAGAAATTGTGTCCATCACACTTTACATGGAGCAGCTCTCACTTCTAGAATTCTAGACGAATTTATCAAACACCCCAAAATGTGACTGTCCAAAGTTTGAGTTTACATTTTACATGCATCTCTGAAGTTTTGCTCCTCCCCACTCCTCCAATATCTCATTCCCATAGAGACTGATACTTTTCTTATACTATCAAAAGCCAAATCAAAGAATAGCAAAAATCAATTTAAGTTTACAAATATGATACCTTCATATTTATCTCTTTATCTTTCAATATAAAGTTAATTCACACAGCTGTTGTTTTGAAATGACACTACAGCTTTGTGAATAAAATAGAATCGAATTGAACTGAACAGTCTGTAATCGTTTCAGACAGTTTTGCTGTCATGTTCAGGAAACCCTTTTGCTGTAGGCAGCAGTGCCTTCCAGCAGCAGGACAATACTCCCCATCACACAGCACAAACTGCATAGGAATGTTCTGAGGGAACAAAAAAGAGTCAGTGCCTTACTTAGTTGGCCTCCACACTTCCCAGATGATCTCAGGGATGCACCACAACAAGCCTAATTTCGAGACCCACTGAACCCACAAGATTAATATATCAGACACTAAAGGAGATAACAATAGACCCTTTCCTTAATAAGTCAGAGATGCTTTGGTAATAAAAAGGGTATCAACCCAAAATTAATTTTAATATTGTTGCTGATAGTTTTATCTATAAACCCAATCAGTACTGAAAATCATTGTCAAGACCTGCAAAATCAAGCATCAGTCAAGCTTGCTTATACTGTCTTAAATCAATACTATGTAATGGATACTTGAAAAGGAGTTAAGATTTGCTATTGACAAACATCATTCGGTAGATGGTGTTATTTTAATTCTGTTAAGCTGATTGCAGAAAAACAGAAAGTGAAATAAGAAAATCATAAGTAGAGGATGAAAAAGATTATACTGTTTATCAGGGCTTTCTGTGTCTTTAAAGGCTCTTAAATCTCCATCCATCCATCCATTCACTTCCGCTTATCCGTTTTTAGGGTTGCAGGGTCTGGAGTCTATCCCAGCTGTCATAGGGCGAGAGGTGGGGTACACCCTGGACAGGTCGCCAGTCACAGGGATACACAGGGACAGACAACCATTCGCACCTATGGGCAATTTAGATTTTTCAATTAACCTATTCCCACAAAGTGCATGTCTTTGGACTGTGGGAGGAAGCCGGAGTACCCGGGGATAACGCAAACATGGGGAGAACATGCAAACTCCACACAGAAAGACCATGGCCTGATGGTGGAATTGAACTCAGGACCTTCTTGCTGTGAGGCAACAGGGCTAACCGTGCTGCCCGGGTCTTAAATCGGGTCTTAAATCTATTACAGGTCTTAAATGCTTTAACTCAAGTCACTGCAGTATCTGGTGCTGCTGTTTTAGCTTAATTTGCACATGTAGATTATGCACTTTGACTGCTTAAAGACTGTGTTTGGTCCGGGGCGGAAAACATACATAAAGGTGTTAAGAAGCGGACCCAAACACAGGTCTCTTCAGAGAGAAAACAGTGAATTTACTGTATCTACAGTGAAAAACAATAGGGAAAACATATACAAGTCCTGGAACTGGACTTGTATATACACCCCAAGGTGGTGATCTTCAAAATCCCCACACAGTGCTCGCGTCCGTGAACATTGGAATGGCATATATCCAAACTCATATCCAATCTGTGACTCTGCTCCTGTTTCCTAGTAAAGATAAACACAATAAGTCAGCTAGGCAATCCGTCTTCAAAGCAAGGTTTTTCAAAAGCAAGTCCATGGCTGTACTGACGAGGTAAACTGAAGGATCGAGTGTCAACTGGACCTCAGCCACACTGTTAAATAAGACGCTCCTGATGCCGGTAATCAGCAGCAGCTGGCGGCGGCTGACGAGCAGCAGGTGTGGCTGCCTCCAGCACGAGAACACTTCTGGGTCAAAGGATCACCCGGCGCCCAATATTTCCGGGGGCGTGAGCATCAACTTTTATGCACATTACAGGGAGATGGAAAAAAGGAGATAGAACAACAAAATACTACACACGACAACAGAATATGCTTAACTAGACCATTGGGCAGGGTGACCCGCAAGGATCGCCAGCCCAGGGTAAACCTAAAACACATGGGCCCCCAGACAGGCCCATGACAGTCAAATTCAGAAGGCTATACACTAAAGTAGGAGAGCACCAAACTCTATCCTGATATATACATGATTTGAAACATTACCCTTAATTTTTTTAATTAATTGACAATAATTTATATCAAAAACTCCTAAATCAGACCAAATAGGAGTCAATTTAGGCCTGGCAGGCTATTGGGCTTTTCATAAAAGTAGCATGTTAATGAAAAATGGCTTTAGAATAATGAAGAATACTGGTGGTTTTAGCAACAACATTTTTAAATGACTAAATGCATAATCGCCACAAAATACTTTAACTTTACCTTATTCTTCATTTTGATTTGAGGTCAACATATTTTCTTGAAAAACACAGATTTTAACTTTTGAGTTATAGTTCCATCTTGAGTTTGGCTTAAATTTAAAAGAAATATTGCAAAGTTTTAAAATAAATTTGATAAGGCTTGTTGTACAGTATACAGCTAAGTAGAGACACACATAAAACTGGATAATGTAGTCACTTAGGTGATACAGTATGAGTCAGAGGTCGTGTCATAAACTGGCTGTGTGGAGGCAGATGAGCACCCAAACGCAAAACTCACGGAGACAAAAAGCTGAACTCAAAATCACTGCTTTATTGCAGGCTTCACAAAGAAACAGAACTAAACTGGGAATGCTAACTGAGGACCGAGGGAACACAAAAAGGCACACAGGCTTGCGCACACAAATTTTAGAATAATTTATATTATATAATGTGTTTTTCTGGATACACTGTGCTTTTTCAGCATTCAAAGATTGATGACACCGTGTCCGAGCACTGGCTATGAATTTCAGAAGGATCAGGCCTTAACTTAACAGAAAAGTTAGCAATAGTTATTTTCCTATTACAGCTACATCCACGTCTGTCGTGCTAGGCTGCTCACTAGGGCTGGATATCATCACTGATTTCTATAATCCATTCGATTCCAGTTTTCAAAGTCCCGATTCGATTCAACTTAGCCTCAGACAGTCAGAAATATTATAATTCTGATCATTTATCAGTACTGACTTCTTCAGAATTGTGAACATCACAGCAGATGCCTTTGTGTGAAAGTAACTGAGAATAAAACACAGAAAAACATGAAGGAGTCTGGTCTGGCTTTTTATAGCAGATAACCTTAAAAATATTCTACAATGTTCTGCATATAAAGTTTAAATTTCTTCAGTATTGAACAACAGAAAAATAGGCTTTCTTGTCCGAGGTCATTTAAGTGAAAAAAAGAAAAGAAAAAGACAGCAGCCTACAGTGCTGTAAACAACGGTAGACTGGTGGGTAGTAAGCGAATGAATAATACAGAAAACAGAGATTGGAGACGGGAAACTGTTCTTGAAGTACAGAGAGAGATAGAGAGAGAGCTAGCTGTGCATGAAGTGTGATTTTAATTGTTGTGGAAGCAAAACAGCAAAATTCATGACGACATTGCTGCTTCTTTTGCTGCTGACTCGGTGAATTTTGGTTGGAGAGAGACAAAACCTGCAGCTCAGAATCAGCGCAAAAAGACGTAAACACAGCGCGGACCGCACGCATCAGAATCGCTAAGCTCCGACAGCGTGTCCATCTACGGGCCGTCGGGTGAGAAAGCCGAGAAAGACAAAGTTGATTCTGATGCGTCGGTCCGTTCTGTGTTACGTCTTTGTGTGGAATCCGTGTACCTGCTCTCATTTGCTGTTTGGTTGTTGTTGAAATGGTTTTGTGAACTTTAATCTGAGAATCTGGCGTTTCTGGCAAAACACAGTTATATTTAAAAGTCGATTCAGGATTTAATAAATTGATATCACTTTATTCAAGCTACTCACCTCTCACTTCCATTTTTTTTTTTTTTTTTTTTTTTTTAATTTTATTTTCACTTACTGAATACGGGACAGACTTGACTGGGGGAAAGAAAGAGGGAAAGAGAAACAGCTGAGAAGAGGGACGGGGAGAAGGGCAAAAGACAAAAACCAACAGAACGGGCAGAAAAAAAAAGAAAGAAAAAAATGCATATATCGATCACCTGGATCACCTGCTGAGAAAGAAAAAAGAAAACAAGCAGAAGAGAACAAGAGTAATAGAATAAACAACATCACAATGATATATGGGAATATGACAGTAAATACTAAATATTAAACATTATTGTGCAGCACATAAGATCAACAGAACACAGTGTGCTTTGAGGTAGGAGCTAAAAAGGGTGTAGTTTGTGGGTGTGATCACCCGTGTGTACACCTATGAGCATGGACGCGCTTGTTTTTTTAAAAGGTTCCTTCATGTAATGATCTGCTAGAGGGTGTGGGGGGGCCACAGCCCCGTCCTCCAGGGCATGAAGCAGGTATGGAGGAGATCAAGACTCCAGACATCCAGAGGCCCCCAGAACACAAGAGACCAAGGAAGACCAACAGAGGGGCAGCCGCGCCACTGTCCCAGAAAGAGCTGAGGAGAGTCCCAGATGAGGGCTCACTTGGCAGCCGCGGAGCAGAAGCCAGGGGGAGTTGCAGTGACGCGCACGTGAGCTCCGCCGGCAGCCAGCCGTGCCTGAGTGACCGAGCCCCAGGCCGAGAGGCCGGGGGAACCCCACCTCCGAAGTGGCCCGAGCGAGCCCCAGGCTCCAGCAGTCCGCCACTGGCAGGGGAAGTGGTGGTAGGGGGAGATAGGCCTCCAAACCTTGGAGGGCCTGAGATGTCCCCAGAGAGGTGGCGCCTGACACCCAACCTGACATATAGACACAGACATACAGGCACACACATATACAAACATCCATTCCCACCCTCATGCTCTCATATGCACTTACTCCACACTCAACCAACGTGGAGACAGACATAAAGAGACGCTGTACACACGATCACACCCCCCAAGCTTACTCTACAAACCCGGGTCTAGGTACCCTTGCCCCTGGAGGGGGGAACTGCACCCAGACCCAGGTGGTGTTACCCTTTTCCCTGCGGTGGGGGGAGGCAGACCGCCCCGACTCCGCAGCAGCAGGGAGGCCCCACACTCCAGACCGCAGTCGGACGGCCAACTCCTCCTCCTAGCCACCCGCTCCAGCAGGCCGCAGAGAATGGGGGTGAGAGAAGACTCCAAACCTCCCTCCACCCGCTCATTGTAGTGTTGATGCATGTGTGTTCTAAGGTGCATTTAAAACCCAGGAGGGCATGGAGCTACCTGCCAGAGAGCAGCAGGTAAGCGCATGGTCCCTCCTGCTAGCCCTCAATGTCTACGTGTATTTAAAATTGAGAGGTGGGCAACGACGCCAGGGGTGAGGTGTACACCCTGATGGTACTTTGGATTCCGTGGGCGACCGTGGCTCAGGGGGTTGGGAATTGCATCTGTAACCGGAAGGTTGCCGGTTCGATCCCTGGCTTCTCTGTCCTGGTCGTTGTGTCCTTGGGCAAGACACTTTACCCTACTTGCCTACTGGTGTTGGCCAGAGGGGCCGATGGCGCGATATGGCAGCCTCACTTCTGTCAGTCTGCCCCAGGGCAGCTGTGGCTACAACCGTAGCTTGCCTCCACCAGTGTATGAGAGTGAATGAATAGTGGCATTGTAAAGCGCTTTGGGTGCCTTGAAAAGCGCTATATAAATCCAATCCATTATTATTATTATTATTACACCCTGATGGTACTTTGGATTCCGTGTATCGTGCCCACCCACAAGATCCTATATGTATGTGTAATGAGAGTGTGAGTAATGTGAATGTCTAAGTTGTGGGATAAAATTGAGGCAGAGGCAGCCAGAAGGGGACAGAGGGGGGGTGGGGGGGTAGCCTCCTCTGCACCCTGGTGACATACCTCTACTCCAAGGTCCTGCATGTGTGGGTGGTTGTGGTGGAGCGGGAAGAGGGAACAGTGCAGCAGCGCCTCCCGGCCCCACAGAACCCGGGACAGTCCACCCAACCCCACCACAGAGAAAACTGCACCCACCCCACCATCCACTCATCTTCCAGACTACATAAGACAATAAACACCCAGGCTGAGATCTTCCTCCACCTCTCCTGTATCTCCCCCTCCTGCAGAGAGAGCTCCTGAAGAGAGGAAAGCTCCTGCAAGATGTGACAATCTCCCCCACCAGTTGAAGAGCCCCCCAGGTGGCTCGATGCACCGGCGGCACCCTGCTCCAGGGCTGGGCCCCCATGCACCCACCCGCCCACAACCCCGGCAACACACCAACCAGGACCCAAGCCCCCGAGGCCCGGCCCGGGCCCCAGCCCAGAGACGGAGCGACCCCAGAACCTCACGCCCATCCCAGACCCACCCAGGGGCAGCCAGTAATCCACGTCCGTCAGCACAGACCCTCCCCTAACCCCGCTGCACGCAGCCGCGAGGAAACAGTCACCTGAGAGCCGACAGAGCCCCTAACCGGACATGACCGCTACCCCGGGTTGAGCCCCCCAAGGAAGATGCCTCCGGGGAACCCCCCGACGCCCTAAGCCTGTCCCTACCCCCACACCAATCACAACAGTAAAGGCGGGACCAAACTAATAGATAATTTCTATATTGGTTAGAATTAAGATTATTTTTATTTTTCCAGTTCATGAGGACTGTTTTCTTGGCTATGCATATGGGCGATATTCTTTTCTGAAGTGACATTATCTAAGCTACCCAACAAACACACTAAGGGGGAAGTTGGAATGTTACATTTCAGACATTTCGATAAGTCTTCACATATCTCGCGCTAAACTTCTGAACTGGTGGACAGAACCAAAGAGCATGGATATAATTGTCCGGTGAATTGGTTTGGCAGTGTGAGCAGTTGTTGGTAGACGTAAAGCCCATCTTGAACATCCGATGACCTGTATAGTGCACACTATGTAATATTTTGTATTGAATTAATTGAAGACTGGGATTTCTAATTAGATGAAAGGTTTTTAAGCAAATCTGAGACCAGAAGTTTAGGTCAAAGTTAACTAATAAATCCGCTTCCCATTGTGCAATAGGAAGTGATATTGATTCATCTGTTTTAGAAAGCATTCTGTATATTTTGGATAGTAATTTGGGGGTTTTAAGAGTAAGAAATTGAACCACACTTGGTGGTGTTTGTAGTTCAACTTGACCCGGTTTAAATTTCTTTTTTACTATGGATTTAATTTGTTGATATTCTAAAAATCTTTTCTTGTTGATCCCATATTGTGTAACTAGTCCGTCAAATGAAATAAATTCTGTTCTTTCTAGTATGTGTTCTAAATATTTGATTCCTTTACCACTCCAATCTGAAAAGTTTATCATATTATTGTTTTGTAATATGTCAGGGTTGTTCCAGATAGGTGTACGTTTGCATGGGATTAATGAAGACGCCGTCAATATTAGAAACTCCCACCATGCTGTCAGAGAAGAGCTGATGTTGATGCTTTTAAAGCATTCATGTCGTTGGATGTTTGAGCTGATAAATGGTAGATCTGAGATCTCTAGATTATTGCAAAGTGCTTGTTCTACATCTAGCCAAGGTTCATCTAAGAGGGTATGTTTTAGCCATCCTGAGATAAACTGAAGCCTGTTGGCTAAGAAGTAGTGCTGAAAGTTAGGCAGTTCTAGTCCTCCTTTATCCTTGGTCTTTTGTAGTGTTTTTAAGCTTATACGTGGGGGTTTATTTTTCCAAAGGAATCACCTCTCACTTCCACCTGCACTTTCAACTGGACCACGGCCAATCAGAGAGGTCCCACCCCTTACTATCTCTGATTGGTTTAGTCCACGATAGGGGCATAATGTGTGTCTGTTGTTGACCACAGGGAAGTTTGCAGATTTTTTTTTTTTTTTTTGCTACCCGAACAGTTGGTCGCACAGGTGCAACCAAATATTTTTTTTTAGTCGCACCACTGAAAAATTTGGTCGCATTTGCGACCAAATTGGTCGCACTCTAGAGCCCTGCATAAAAGGCAGACTCGCGCTCCCGGGCATGCCGAGCCTCCTGCCTTCTCCTCTCGTTAGGAAAGGCGGAGTCTGCACGCTGCCGATTCCATAAGGAGTTTGCTGGGTCCATGACTGGTCGCGTCGTACTGTCATAAACTGGCTGTGTGGAGGCAGATGAGGACCTAAACGCAAAACTCACGGAGACAAAAAGCTGAACTCAAAATCACTGCTTTATTGCAGGCTTCACAAAGACACAGAACTAAACTGGGAATGCTAACTGAGGACCGAGGGAACACAAAAAGGCACACATGTTCGGGGAGGAGACAGTCGCGACACTGAACTGAGGGAGACATGCACATAAAAGTCACAAGGGGAAATCAAATAAGGAACAACTTAACAGAGCAACACAGGAGCCATGGCCTAAATAAAGAACAAAATACAAAAATACATGAAAACTAAGAATGCTGGGCCAACATGGCCCAGGATCATGACAGGTCGGGTTTAAAATAGAACAGGAAATGATTATCCCACTAGTCTTCCTGTGCCAGTAATGAAATTCTAATGGAACCATTTTTCTCCTTCCCTTTTTTGTCCAGTCCCACTTGACATTTGGGCTTAATTTAAGTTACTGAAAGTTTAATATAGTAGAGGCTAAATAGGAACAAGAAAGAATTAAAAAAAAAAAAAAAAACAGAAGAAAACCATGAATCAATATATGAACATTACCTGATGCTGCTGAAAGTTACAGAGGTTTTATTAGAGACAAAGCTAAGCGCTTTGCAATTTGGCATAATTTGTAAAAATTTAAATTTCTTTGGTATTGAACAGCATGAATCATGCTTTCTCGTTGGAGGTCATTTTTGAACAAACAAGCACTGTGCACAACAGTAAATTGGTGTGTAATAAGCCTGGAAGCACAATAAGTAAGTGAATAATGCAGAAAATACAATTTTTTGATGGTAAATTGGCCTCTGAGTACACTGAGAGTGAGAGCGGTGGGGGATGTAAAAGCAAAAGTAAGAGGGAATTCATGACAATGTTTATCAAATGTAAAGCGTAGTTTTGATCTTCTTTTGCTACTTGTTCAGTTAAATTTGGTTGGAGAGGGACAAAACCTGCAGCTCCACTCCAGAATCTGTGAGATGTACTGTGAGATGGCGTTCAGCACTTGACGGCATGCCCGGTAAACTGGGATATGCTCTTTGTGTTTGCGTCTTTTTGTAGAATCCGTTTACCTGCTCTCATTTGCTGTTTTAGTTGTTTGAGGGTAAAAACTAGAATTAGTTTTGTAAGCTTTAACCTGAGATTCTGGTGTTTCTGCCAAAATACATTTGTGTTTAAAAATCAATTTAGGATTTAATCAATCGATATCACATTGCTCAAACTAAAATCAATTTGAATTGGGAAATCGATTTTTTAAACCCACCACTAGTGCGTACTAAAAGTTACATATTATTGGGTTTCAGTTTGATTTTTGGGATGTTTCTTAAATTAAAGAAATAAGACTGGATGATCTTTGAGAGGTGCTATTCAAAACAAACACTGGTCAAAAATAATACAATGCTTCCTAACAGCTGATTTGATGTTGTTAACCTTGGGCTAAGTGTAAAAGCAGACCTCCTTAGCTGTCTGGGCCAAATAAAGTAAAGATGAGGATAAATATAATGAGAAGTGCCAGGAATACTAAGCCAATTCTGTAATCTGTCAGTAAGAATGATCAGTCTTAATCTACTTTAAGATCCATGGCTCTAGCTGATTATAATCAAACATATCTTGATTTGGAAGGAGCACCTCATTTTTAGACTTGGTAACTTTATTGCAATTTTGTATCTTTTGCTCCAACTGCCCCCCCAGGGTCGCCATATGCTCGGGCAAGTGTGAAGAGCAAGAATGAGAGTTCATCTTACTTCAGGAGGAAAGAGAAGAGGATTCGCTTCACCATCCGGCGTCTGGTTAAATCCCAGAGCTTCTACTGGACAGTGTTATGTCTGGTTGGCCTAAATACACTGTGTGTAGCTATAGTACACTATGACCAGCCTGAGTGGCTTACCTATGCACTATGTAAGTATTCAACAGTTCTATACATTTTAAATAATTTTCTTGTAATCCTGTATGTTTTCATGGACCTGTACGTTTTCAAAATCAATTTTAACTATAGTTACTAGTTGCTTAATATTAAATGTATTTTAGCCATTACTTGATATAAAAAATTCTCATATCAGTGCATGGATGGCTTTATTATTTTTATTTTGGCCATGATACAGCTTGAAACATGATAGTTGTCAAAATGGATTTCAAGTGATTCTCTACTCATTGTTGAGATGGAGCGCTTTTTAGCCAGTTAAACCACGAAGAGGACCATTATCAACAGTTGAAGCAGTATTTACATGAAAGTAACTGCAAGTGTGCCATTCAAAATGAAAACATAAATACTCATGCCACTCTTTACCACCTAAAGTAGATAGCTTACACCTGTTGGTTCCGTCTTACCAGTAATGTTATAACAAATCAATATTACAGTTGTGGTCAGATGTTTACATTCATTCGTTATGGGAATGAATGTCATGGTAATTTTGAGCCTTCAGTGATTTCTTTTAACTCTTAGTTCTTTCGCCTGGATGGAATTGTTGTACAACATACACATTTAATGACTTTAAAAAGCAAGAATTGGGTGCACAAGCTGGAATTTGGTTTAATTTTTTTTAAAATCCACAGAATATGAAACATATACATATAGGCTCAATATGTGCACACACTCACAAGTCTGTAATAAGTGGTGCTAAAGGTTGAACAATGTCTTTTAACTTGACACAGTAAACATCTATTAAATTGCCATTAATGATCATGATTGACAAGAACCAGTATGTCTTTGATAGCATAAAAAGGATTTGTTTTAACTTGATTTTGCACTAATTGGACATTTAGTAAGAATAATGGGAGTCCAGGGAATTAAGTGAAGAAATATGGTATCTAACCAGATTCCCTACTCTGGGTGGCTTTGCCTTGGCCTCTAGAATCCTGGAGTAGTTTTTTGACCAAGATATGTCCTTCAATGTACATACTGTAATAAACAATTATGTAGGACTGCTTTCTTCTTCAATATTTCTAAAATTAGAAACATCCTGTCTCAGAGTGATGCTGAAAACCCAGTTCATGAATTTCTTACTTCTAGAGCGGACTACTGTGATTTGTTACTACCAGGATGTCCTAAAAACTCCCTGCGAAGCCTTCAGTAACAAGAGTGCTGACAGGGACTAGAAAGAGAGAGCATATTTCTCCTCTATTGGCTTCTCTTCATTGGTTCTCTGTTAAATCCAGAATACAATTTAAAATTCTTCTCCTCACATAGAAGGTACTGTATAATCAGGCGCCAGCAGGTCTTAAAGACCTTATAGTACAGTATCACCTCAACTGAGCACTTTGCTCTCAGTGTGCGGGCTTACTTGTAGTTCCTAGGATATTTAAAGGGAGAAGTAGAGGCAGAGTCTTCAGTTTTCAGGCCCCTGTTCTGTGGAATCAGAGTATTAAAGTGTACAGGGAGTGCAGAATTATTAGGCAAATTAGTATTTTGTCCACATCATCCTCTTCATGCATGTTGTCTTACTCCGAGGTGTATAGGCTCGAAAGCCTACTACCAATTAAGCATATTAGGTGATGTGCATCTCTGCAATGAGAAGGGGTACGGTCTAATGACATCAACACCCTATATCAGGTGTGCATAATTATTAGGCAACGTCCTTTCCTTTGGCAAAATGGGTCAAAAGAAGGACTTGACAGGCTCAGAAAAGTCAAAAATAGTGAGATATCTTGCAGAGGGATACAGCAGTCTCAAAATTGCAAAGCTTCTGAAGCGTGATCATCGAACAATCAAGCGTTTCATTCAAAATAGTCAACAGGGTCGCAAGAAGCGTGTGGAAAAACCAAGGCGCAAAATAACTGCCCATGAACTGAGAAAAGTCAAGCGTGCAGCTGCCAAGATGCCACTTGCCACCAGTTTGGCCATATTTCAGAGCTGCAACATCACTGGAATGCCCAAAAGCACAAGGTGTGCAATACTCAGAGACATGGCCAAGGTAAGAAAGGCTGAAAGACGACCACCACTGAACAAGACACACAAGCTGAAACGTCAAGACTGGGCCAAGAAATATCTCAAGACTGATTTTTCTAAGGTTTTATGGACTGATGAAATGAGAGTGAGTCTTGATGGGCCAGATGGATGGGCCCGTGGCTGGATTGGTAAAGGGCAGAGAGCTCCAGTCCGACTCAGACGCCAGCAAGGTGGAGGTGGAGTACTGGTTTGGGCTGGTATCATCAAAGATGAGCTTGTGGGGCCTTTTCGGCTTGAGGATGGAGTCAAGCTCAACTCCCAGTCCTACTGCCAGTTTCTGGAAGACACCTTCTTCAAGCAGTGGTACAGGAAGAAGTCTGCATCCTTCAAGAAAAACATGATTTTCATGCAGGACAATGCTCCATCACACGCGTCCAAGTACTCCACAGCGTGGCTGGCAAGAAAGGGTATAAAAGAAGAAAAACTAATGACATGGCCACCTTGTTCACCTGATCTGGACCCCATTGAGAACCTGTGGTCCATCATCAAATGTGAGATTTACAAGGAGGGAAAACAGTACACCTCTCTGAACAGTGTCTGGGAGGCTGTGGTTGCTGCTGCACGCAATGTTGATGGTGAACAGATCAAAACACTGACAGAATCCATGGATGGCAGGCTTTTGAGTGTCCTTGCAAAGAAAGGTGGCTATATTGGTCGCTGATTTGTTTTTGTTTTGTTTTTGAATGTCAGAAATGTATATTTGTGAATGTGGAGATGTTATATTGGTTTCACTGGTAAAAATAAATAATTGAAATGGGTATATATTTGTTTTTTGTTAAGTTGCCTAATAATTATGCACAGTAATAGTCACCTGCACACACAGATATCCCCCTAAAATAGCTAAAACTAAAAACAAACTAAAAACTACTTCCAAAAACATTCAGCTTTGATATTGAGTTTTTTGGGTTCATTGAGAACATGGTTGTTGTTCAGTAATAAAATTATTCCTCAAAAATACAACTTGCCTAATAATTCTGCACTCCCTGTATAGAGGGCAAAAAGCATGAGCAAATTTCAAGATTGCTGCATAACTAACAACACTAGGTCACTCTGCTGTTTCTTCTCAAAATGTGCCATTCTGTTACATTATGTTTTAGGCTATGTCATCTTGTTTTATGTAAAAGGAAAAGGGATGAAAATAATTTAATTCACCCTAACATTAAGCACTCCAAATGAAGTGCATAAAAAAATGAAGAAATATTTATTAAATTTTCAAATGTACAACTATATTTTGACTTTTTTCTTACATTTGTGTAGTTGACTTATAATGTTAATGTCCAAAAATAACATATTACAGCCAGCTGCAACTAAGATTGTTGGTGCCATATTTGGATGCTGGTGGAGGTTTGAGGCTTTAAAGATCATGTTGCTCATCATCCTTCCATTCACTTGAAGCATTCCATTAGAATTATAGTACCAGCTTTATTATGATCCTGGTGAGATCATCTTTCTTGCATACAAAATTGCCGTTGCCTGTATCTGCTTTTTTTTTTTTTTTTTTTTTTTACTAGTACTCTAATTCCTGTAGTTCTGTGCTGCAGCAACACGTGTAAACACACATGACTCAAACAGCGTTTTGTAATACACAAATAGTCTCTTTCTGTGTCTTATTCACTGTTGGCATAGCTGCTATAGAATCAGCTATATCTATTTCTTCTGGACAGACCTTGCGGAGTTTGTATTTTTGGGCCTGTTCCTGGTGGAGATGTCCATGAAAATGTATGGTCTTGGACCCCAGAACTACTTTCACTCCTCTTTCAACTGTTTTGACTTCGGGGTGAGTTGCCCACTTCAGTTGACTGTTTCGTCAATTTGTTGTGCATTTTGAGAACATTTATAGGGAAACTAGCATGATTCAGAACTAGTTCTATAGAAAAGAAATGTAGCAAATTATTGAAGAAAGAAATTCAGACGGTTTTGATTTATCAAACTGTGTTCACAGGTGATCATTGGCAGTATTTTTGAGGTGGTCTGGGCAGCCATGAAGCCCGGGGCTTCATTTGGAATCAGTGTCCTGCGAGCACTGAGGCTGCTCCGGATCTTCAAAGTCACCAAGTGAGTAAATGGAAATGTTTGTCTGTGTTCTGTAAAACCGGATTACACAATGGATTCATACTGGTGTGTCTTTGTGTAGGTACTGGAACTCATTAAGGAACCTTGTGGTATCCCTACTCAACTCCATGAAGTCCATTATTAGCCTGCTGTTTCTGCTCTTCCTCTTCATCGTGGTCTTTGCTCTGCTGGGTATGCAGCTCTTTGGTGGCCAGTGAGTAGATTTTTTCTGCTGATTTATTATTTATTTATTGTGATGCAGCTAATGACAAGACTCTTGGCAGGATTTACTAAGCAGGAAAAATTAGCTGGAGCAGCATTTCGGTAAGGCAATGATGGAGCACATTACTGTACTAAATCCAGTAATTAGACCAGTGGTTCCCAAACTTTTTTTGCTAGGCAGGGGGGCCTAGCAAAAAAAGTTTGCGAACATTTTTCCTGTAAAACAAAGGGGGTTGTTTTACAAGAATAATGTTCGCGACCCCCCCCCCCTTGTTGCACGTACATGCACACATGCACAAACACATCCTCCAACCACACACACACCCATATTTTGCTCCATTGCGGTTTCTTTCACACCTCAAACATTTAGTAAACAATTCAACAAATACAAGTAATCTGCAACAAATGACAGGTAGTAATAAAATAAACTACTAACTCTTTTAGGCTACTTCCACACCAACACGGATATTTTTGAAAACGCAGCTGTTTCGTCCACACGTAAACGGCGTTTCCTATCACCGAAAACTGAGATTTTTTAAAACTCATTTTTTTCCGTTTACGTGTGGGTGAGGAATACAGAGTTCATCACGCAACGTCAAAGGTATGTGCCTTTTTTCACGTCACGCTGTGCGCCACGTTTACATGAGATGAATTGCAGAATGGGAGATAGAGACAAAATACTGTTACTGTTAATCTTACTGTCTTCAGGTTTTACACGCTTACATATACACACGCAGTTACTGTCCCTCCATTTAGAAAGTAGTGATGGGATTTCCAGCTCTTTTTAGAGAACCGGCTCTTTCGGCTCGGCTCACTAAAAAGAGCCAGCTCTTTCGGCTCCCAACCGCCTCTTCAGGTTGTTTTGTTGCTTTAATTAATTAATTATCAACAACAATATAAAATTATGCACAAAAGGAATTAGTAATGTAAAAAAACGTGGTTTTCTTTATGTATGCTTATATATAAATATTTATGGGGGTCCCTAGAGACGAAACACGTACAAACTTCAAAGCACTTAGAAATTCCAAAGCACGTACAAACTCCAAAACACATTTCTAGCGTTAACTGAACTTCCAAAACAGAGCTACCTAGATCACTTAAATTACACAATCGAATTCATACGTCTATTGTTTTTGTATTAATACACAAACACTCATATATATATATATATTCAAATTATTTAAAAAAAACTTCATTTACCTGTTACTACCACACACCCAATCCGATTGTTGGTACTTCCTGGCTTGTGTAGCCACTAGGTAACAAAATCTCAACACGGCCCCTAGCATCCTGGAGCACTTCCGTTGTGTTTTGGAGTTTGTACGTGTTTTGTCTCTGTAAATATACTTTTATTTATTCACGCCACATAAAATGTAATAAATAAATTATAAAATACAGAAACCAGCTATTTACATTTCATACATTTCAACTTTTAACTACTTAAATTTTCAGCTTTTTCCTTTTAAACAAATTCAAAGTGAAACAACACAAAACACTGCAAACCACAAAACAATAAAATATAAATTAAAATATGGGGGAAAAAAGAACGCCCAGATCTTTAATTAAGGGAAAGGTTGGCATTTAGAAATATTAATATCACACTCAACTGACTGCGTTTTATCTTCCCATTGCACTGATGGGTGGACAGTTCTTAGGTGCCTGTGCATGTTGTTTGTGGAGCTGGCTCTATATGATATCCTTTTCTTGTAGACTTTACACTCTGCCTTTTTTTTGTCAATAAGATTGACGTCTGGTTCCAGACTTTGCTTCTTTTCTTTGTGTCACTCATTTTCTTTACTGTACTTTTCCAATGTGACGGTGTTGTCTCTTGTTGCTCCCGGCTCTCTTTCTTTCCCTCTCCCTCCTGCTCTTGTTGTGTGCTACTGCTGTTGCGAGTGTAACTACCGCCCAGCCCCCTCAGCTCAGTGCTGTGCAGAGGGGGGAGGGGCGCAAACGCAAGGCTCTGTTTGCCGTCTCTGCTCAGCGCAAACACAAGGGTGACTTGCAGTGTGAAGCAAAAAAAAGTGAAAGAGAGGGCAGGAGAAAGAAAAAAAACAAACAAACAAAAAAATCCACGGCTCCCAATAAGGAGCCGGTTCACATCGTTCACTTCAAAGATCCGGCTCTAAGAGCCATTTCGTTCGCGACCGACCCATCAATATTAGAAAGGCAGAGGCATATTTTCTAGTCTTTGGCTCAGAATGAAGTTGGTTTGGAAACATATTCAGCTATGCTTCATCTCCTGCTTTGCGTTTCTGTGAGCGCGACGTGCTATCAGTGTCCAAGCGTCTTGTTCCACCCCCCTTTTCATACCGCTACCACTACAATCAACTGATTTAGGTTGGTGTGCAGGTGGAGGACAATGGTGAAGCAATACAGAGATACAAGGATTGAGAAATGGAGATGTGAATATTACATATATTTTGGTTGCACAAAAGGATAACTGACGGCAAAGTGGAAACAATGATTAATTAAAAAAAACAAAACACGTTATACTGCTAACAGAACTTTGGCTCTTTGCAAGCCTCTGAACAAACAGCATGCTAACGCAATGCTAGCCAAGAACCCTGCATGATTATCTTTTGCCTACATTGGGTTTGAAGTAATTAAGTCCCAGTTGACAGACACCACTACAAGCCTCTTAAATTTGAGAAGGAAAAATAGTCAGTGATCAACCACGAGGTCCCACAGCCTCAGATGACTCAAATTTAATGATAAACATATATATTTGGAATAATTTACAGGAGTGTAATTGAGAGGACAATAAGTTGCTCAATACAGCAGGAGGTGGAGGATGAGTGAGAGGTATAGTGCTGAGGCTTTGTAGACTAATCACAGTCAGAGACTATTCATCTCCCTGCAGGTTTAATTTTGAAGACGAAACACCGACAACCAATTTTGACACATTCCCAGCAGCCATTCTCACCGTCTTCCAGGTAAAGATCAATTAAGTCATGTTATATTTTTTCATACTACCACTGAACTGGACCCCTAAAGCAGTCTCTGTCTCCCCTGCAGATCCTAACTGGAGAGGACTGGAACGCAGTCATGTACCATGGGATTGAATCCCAGGGGGGTGTGCATGGGGGAATGTTCTCTTCCATTTATTTCATCGTACTTACTCTCTTTGGAAATTGTATCCTGCCTCATATATCAAGATAGATTCTCTTTGTTGACACCAGGCAGCTTTATAGCCCTGCCAAAGTTTTTATTATTGATTTGAAGATTAGCTGGACCTGTAAATACTGATTCTGTGTTTATCAATCCTTTGGTGTTTTCCTGAGAACATAAATAACCAGACACCCTCCTCAATGTGTTCTTGGCCATTGCTGTTGATAATCTTGCAAATGCCCAGGAGCTCACTAAGGTACGATATATTGTTATATATTTCATTTAATTTTTCACCCTTAGTAAAATCTTCCATGGCCTTTTACTTCATTTTTTCTTAATCCTATGAATCATCCTCAGTCTTAACTTTAACTAAAGGTAGTCAGATTTTTGATCTATTTTTATGCCTGTTTTCTCTAAATAAAGGGCCATGGTGTGATGACAGAGGGTTAAGACACAGCACTGACAAGATTATGATGTAATCATTATGATGTCATAATCTTGGATGAGTAGGTTGATGGACATCCTTAGATTAAGGATCGAGTTCTTTAGATAACTGGAAGGTGTAGAAGAACTCTTACAATCTTCTTTACTTAGCCCTCAGGGACATTCCATGTCAACTGGCCAAATGCTTATAACGCTGACTATCTTGGATTTCTCAGAAAAAGTCCCCTGCTAATGCTATAACACCTGGTGTAATACAAAAGCCAATTTTTGTGTTATGCCATTATTAGTTCATAATAATGAACTATGTTCATTATTATGAACATAATAACAGGGGCTATGTTGTCTGGGGGCTTTTGCCCCCTGGTAGGGTCTCCCATGGCAAATTGGCCCTGGGTGAGGGACCAGACAAAGAGCGATTCATAAGACCCTTATGAAAAGGACATCGAGGGAACAGTTTACCCTGCCCGGGATAGGGTTACCGGGGCCCCGCCCTGGAGCCAGGCCCGGGGAGGGTGCCCGAGGGCGAGCGTCTGGTGGCCGGGCCTTAGTCCATGGGGCCCGGCCGGGCAGAGCCCGAAGAGGAGACATGGGCCCATCGTCCCGCAGGCCCACCACCCGCACGAGGCGCCATAGGGGTCGGGTGCATTGTGTGCCGGGTGGCGGCCAGGAGCGGAGGCCCTGGCGGACTGACCCCCGGCTGCCAAGACTGGCAATTGGGACATGGAATGTCACCTCTCTGGTGGGGAAGGAGCCTGAGTTAGTGCGTGAGGTTGAGAGGTACCGGCTAGATATAGTCGGGCTCACCTCTACGCATGGCTTGGGCTCTGGAACCAGTCTCCTGGAGAGGGGCTGGACTCTGTCTCAGTCTGGAGTTGCCCCTGGTGAGAGGCGGCGGGCTGGGGTGGGTATCCTAATATCCCCTCGGCTTGCTGCCGGTACGTTGGGGTTTTTCCCGGTGGACGAGAGGGTTTGTTCCCTGCGCCTTAGGGTCGGGGAACGGGTCCTGACTGTCATCTGCGCTTATGCACCGAGTGGCAGTTCAGAGTACCCAGCCTTCTTAGAGTCCCTGGGGGGGGGGGTGCTGGAGGGTGCTCCACCTGGAGACTCTGTTGTCCTGCTGGGAGACTTCAATGCTCACGTGGGTAACGACAGCGAGACCTGGAGGGGCGTGATTGGGAGGAACAGCCTCCCTGATCTGAACCCGAGCGGTGCTCTGTTATTGGACTTCTGTGCTAATCACAGTTTGGCCATAACGAACACCCTGTTCGAACATAAGAGTGTCCATAAGTGCACGTGGCACCAGGATGCTCTAGGCCGTAGGTCGATGATCGATTTTGTAATCGTATCAGCAGACCTGCGACCATATGTTCTGGACACTCGGGTAAAGAGAGGGGCTGAGCTGTCAACTGATCACCACCTGGTGGTGAGTTGGATCAGGTGGCGGGGGAAGACGCTGGACAGACCTGGTGCACCTAAACGCGTAGTGAGGGTGTGCTGGGAATGTCTAGCAGAGGCCCCAGTCCGCGAGATCTTCAACGCACACCTCCGGCAGAGCTTCAACAGCATTCCGTGGGAGACTGGGGACATTGAGTCCGAATGGACCATGTTCAGCGTCTCCATTGCCGAAGCTGCTGCATTGAGCTGCGGCCGCAAGGTGGTTGGTGCCTGCCGTGGTGGTAATCCCCGAACCAAATGGTGGACACCAGAGGTGAAGGGAGCCACCAGGCTGAAGAAGGAGTCCTATCGGGCTTGGTTAGCCTGTGGGACTCCGGAGGCAGCCGACAGGTATCGACAGGCCAAGCGGAATGCGGCTCGGGCAGTGGCTGAAGCAAAAACTCGGGTGTGGGAGGAGTTCGGAGAGGCCATGGAAAAAGACTTTCGGGCTGCCTCGAAGAGATTCTGGCAAACCGTCAGACGTCTCAGGAGGGGAAAGCGGTGCTCTACCTGCACTTTGTATAGTGCTGGCGGAGCGCTGCTGATGTCGACTGAGAAAATTGTCAGGCGGTGGAAGGAATACTTCGAGGACCTCCTTAATCCCACTGACACGTCTTCCGAGGAGGAAGCAGAGTCTGGGGATGAGGGGAATGACCCGCCAATTTCCGGGGGCGAGGTCACTGAGGCAGTTAAACAACTCCTTGGTGGCAGAGCCCCTGGTGTTGATGAGGTCCGCCCCGAGTTCCTGAAGGCTCTGGACGTTGTAGGGCTGTCCTGGTTGACACGCCTCTGCAATGTTGCGTGGAGATCAGGGGCAGTACCTGTGGACTGGCAGACCGGGGTGGTGGTCCCCATCTTCAAGAAAGGGGACCGGAGGGTGTGTTCCAACTACAGGGGGATCACACTCCTCAGCCTCCCTGGGAAAGTCTATGCCAGGGTGCTGGAAAGGAGAGTTCGTCCGTTAGTCGAACCTCGGATACAGGAGGAACAATGCGGTTTTCGTCCTGGTCGCGGAACACTGGACCAGCTCTTTATCCTCTCCAGGATACTTGAGGGTGCATGGGAGTTTGCCCAACCAGTCTACATGTGTTTTGTGGACTTGGAGAAGGCATTCGACCGTGTCCCTCGGGGTGTCCTGTGGGGGGTGTTGCGGGAATATGGGGTGTCTGGCCCATTGCTACGGGCCATTCGATCCCTATACAACCGTTGCAAGAGCTTGGTTCGCATTGCCGGCAATAAGTCGGACTCGTTCCCGGTGGGTGATGGGCTCCGCCAGGGCTGCCCTTTGTCTCCGGTTCTGTTCATAATTTTTATGGACAGGATTTCTAGGCGCAGCCAAGTGGCGGAGGGCTTTCGCTTTGGTGGCCTCAGAATCTCATCTCTGATTTTTGCAGATGATGTGGTTCTGTTGGCTTCATCGGGTGAGGGCCTCCAGCTCGCACTGGAGCGGTTCGCAGCCGAGTGTGAAGCAGCGGGAATGAGGATCAGCACCTCCAAATCTGAGGCCATGGTTCTCAGCCAGAAAAGGGTGGAGTGCCCACTCCGGGTCGGGGATGAGTTCCTGCCCCAAGTGGAGGAGTTCAAGTATCTCGGGGTCTTGTTCGCGAGTGATGGGAGAAGGGAGCCGGAGATCGACAGACGGATTGGGGCTGCAGCTGCAGTAATGCGGACGCTGCACCGGTCCGTCGTGGTGAAGAGGGAGCTGAGTGTAAAAGCGAAGCTCTCAATTTACCGGTCGATCTACGTCCCTACCCTCACCTATGGCCACGAGCTGTGGGTAGTGACCGAAAGAACGAGATCGCGGATACAAGCGGCAGAAATGAGCTTCCTTCGAAGGGTGGCTGGCCTCTCCCTTAGAGATAGGGTGAGAAGTTCGGCCATCCGGGAGGGGCTCAGAGTAGAGCAGCTGCTGCTCCACATCGAAAGGAGCCAGCTGAGGTGGTTCGGGCATCTGACAAGGATGCCCCCTGGGCGCCTCCTGGGTGAGGTGTTCCAGGCATGTCCCACCGGGAGGAGGCCCCGGGGCAGACCCAGGACACGCTGGAGAGATTATATCTCTCGGCTGGCCTGGGAACGCCTTGGTATTCCCCCGGATAAGCTGGAGGAGGTGGCTGGGGAGAGGGAGGTCTGGGCCTCTTTGCTTAGGCTGCTGCCCCCGTGACCCGGCCCCGGACAAAGCGGATGAAAATGGATGGATGGATGGATAGTTCATAAAATATTTTTTTATGAAGTTCTAGGCATTTTCAAGCCTTTTCTGAAGGAAAAGTGTATCACAAAAACAAAAGAATAAGAAATATTGCTAGATAGTGTAATCAGAGTAGAACCAAATTTGGCCGTTTCTGGATGGTACTCTAATTAATTAATTTAGTTAATGTGCATATTTTTTATTTTCATTTCAAATGATCATTTTTTGATAATCTTCACAGTTCTCATTTTCTGTTAAACCATATTCACTATAATGTTATGATTCTAAGTTATCCTGTTAGATATATAATATACTAATGATACTTCTGAAAACTTAGCTTCATATATCAAATACTTTTCAACATATGTATTTAAACAAAGGTCGGTTGACCCACTTTCATTTTTTCATACATAATGTGAAATAGTTAATGTTATAGTTTTCTAGTTATAACTGAGAAAATAATTTTGTTAAATATATGCATATCTTGCTTCTAAATTTTAACCAGAGTTTTCAGAATCTTCCGGGGCTGCGCTTGTCAAAATGGTAGCCATTTAAAGCAGGTCTTGAAAATGAAACACATGCATATATTTAGCTAACTTGAGTAGTAATTGAGTAGAAATTTAGAATTTAGTTCTATTTGGGTTGCAATATTTACTTTTAGTTTTGTTTTGTGGTATAGCTTGTGATATTTGCTCATGAAATAAAGATTTTTTTTATGAAATATTAATTTTTTTGTCACAAAAATGAAAAAAAATTCTTTATTATTCTATATTATAAAATTATTCTGTTTTTATCATCATTCCTAAAGCTTTTGATGTAAAACAAACAAACAAACACAATTCTGATTTTAACTAAGGTCTGAACCTATGCTATATTTAGAAGAAAGGCAAGATAGATTTTTTTAATAATTAAAAGGGAAAGGTTTCAGTTTGAATTATCTATTTGTCCCTGATTGCCAGAACTTCACTATTTAATATGACAAAAAATGATATATTCTTATTGTTGGGGGTTAGAGTTAGAATTAGGGTGAAGGCTGGTGTCATCAATAGGTGGCTTAGACCTCAGAGGTTTAATTAAGGGTGTTTTCACACTGTTGGTGTTTAGTCCGTTTAGATCAAACTTGTCCTTTTATCTCTTTGTGCCATGTGTTCGATTTTTGTCTGTGTGAAAGAAAACCAGATTACATGTAAAAGGTGAGGAAAAGTGATTTGGAACAGACTAAAGATGCTATTGATGTCAAAATGCCCTAAGATGGCAAGCCCAGGTTTTGGCAAAAGAAAAAAGAACCTCGTAATCTTCAGTGATTTTACCCTTATAATATATCCATATTCTGAATGCTCCTGCTAGACTTAAATTTGCCTTGTTCTTTAATAGTGGACCTTCTATCAACAATGGTCACAGTAAAATAAATATATTATAAAGGACTTCTCAGTGTATTGAGTGACAACTTGTTATTTATTATAGTCCTGAAATAAACACAAGTTAAAATATGTGTCCATGTATGTTTTTTTCTATACCTATAGGATGAAGAGGAGCAAGAGGAGGCTATTAATAAGAAACTTGCCCTCCAGAAGGCCAAGGAGGTAAAGGAAGTCAGCCCCATGTCAGCTGCTAACATTTCCATCACAGCGTAAGTCTACTTCCTTTAATGTTTGTCCTGACTTGATAAACTGCATCGTAGTGACTCCCAAGAATTGTGGGTGGTTTTCCTTTAGCTACATTAAGGACCACTTTACAAGTATGCAGTCTAAATCCTTCCATCCTGTGTCAATATTCAACACACAGAATACATTTTTGCATTTTTGATGTTCATATTAAATCTTTGTCCACAAAATATCATTACAAATATAGAAAAAAAGCAGAAATATGTAACAGCTTAGCACAAAACAACTCAGCTAGAATGGTTCTCTGAGATTGCAGACCAAAGCCAATGCTCAACTCTTCTGTGATATAACAAACACCATCTTAACAAATATCAGAATAGTATTTCCAAAGCTATTAGATCTGTGCAGGTTGGATACTAGCATTCCCTAGTGTTCAGCTGTTGCAAAATCACTTTGATTGGCTGTGACACATGTTCAGAAAACATCATTTTGTGAGGCTTGATGAGACAATCATCCCTGCCTACTGATAAATACTGGGAAATACATTTGTGACTAAAAAAAAGTTAATGTTTGTCAAAACAAAAACGTCAAATCCAGTGTGGCAGAAAAATTTAAACTTTAAACTTTGCTTGATCCAACAAATCAAATCATGCATATGGTTCAGAATGTGTTAATTGTTTATTCATATTTATATGTAAACAGTTCATTACATGGTCATTATCTGGAACACAAAACATCCTTGACTACTGTTTGTTAATTCAAATTAGACTTTCTCAATATCTTTGTTATCTATGCTAGCGCTTACATCTTGTGGAGATTTACCCACTTGAGGAATGGTCATCTGAAATATATGTACGTGGATGTTTTATATCTAAAACTTTTAATCCGAAAATATTTTTCTTTGAGACATCGTTTTAGAAAGTATTAGTGTGGATTGCACGGGCAGCACGGTGGCACGGTGGTTAGCACTGTTGCCGCACAGCAAGAAGGTCCTGAGTTCAATTCCACCATCAGGCCGGGGTCTTTCTGTGTGGAGTTTGCATGTTCTCCCCGTGTTTGCGTGGGTTCTCTCCGGGTACTCCGGCTTCCTCCCACTGTCCAAAGACATGCAGCTTGTGGGGATAGGTTAATTGGATAATCCAAATTGCCACTAGGTGTGAATGTGCGAGTGAATGAGAGTGCGAATGGTTGTCTGTCCCTATGTGTTAGCCCTGCGACAGACTGGCGACCTGTCCAGGGTGTACCCTGCCTTTCGCCCCATGACAGCTGGGATAGGCTCCAGCGCCCCCCGCGACCCTGAAAAGGATAAGCGGAAGCGAATGGATGGATGGATGGATAGTGTGGATTGACCATTGTCAAGGCTAATAGGATGGTAGACTTTAGCACAGCGCTCGGGAGATCACAGTTCAGTAAGACAAGAAAAGGGAAATAGTCCAGGAACAAAGCGAATCAACACATCCAAAATTTACAGTTCACACTCCCTTTCAACTGAGGATTAAGCGCACCACACCAGGGAAGGAAATCCAGGGGCCTGTGCACAGGAAACAGACAGTCAAAATCCGAGCAAAAACAGAGTAGCAGGAGCCAGGGTTTCAGCTAACCGATTAGCCCAATTACCAAACAAAGAGTTATCCTCATCCACTACCTTAAGTAGTGGATTCTTGATAAACATGTGGGTGATTAGAGCAGGTGTGCCTGGCCAGAGTTGGGAACCCGTAAAAAGAGGAGAGAGGGGAAACACAAGGGAGAGCTAGACAAAAAACAAAACCTTGATGTGCAAGCCAAGGAAGACTCACTGTGTAGAATATGAAAGTTGCCCTTCTTCCAGTCCCACGTAGTACAGGACAGTAGACCGGCACTGGGATTCTATTGCGATTGGTAAGACGTTTATTTTGCTCCATGGTCCTTAGCAGGATAGCATAGGTAGCCTTCCAGTGGCAGTGCCAACTGCATAGATTATGCCATACGACAAGCTCACCTTCTATGGCATGTTATGACATCATGGGCATACTCCACCAAGCAAATTTACTTACAGGTATAAATAAAGTAACCTTGAATCCTTGGTCATCCCTGGTTACGTAATCATTATGATTACGTAACCAGGGATGACCAAGGACCAGAGGAGTAAGAAGGGCTTCAAACACATAGAAGCTCACATCTTCAGTGTGGTTGCCAGAGAGAGTGAGTGAGACAGTCTGAGTCTTGTGTGATATCAGGGAGGTCCTTTTCCATCCAGGGCCATGACTTAAAATACTTTACAGAGGGACATTATTGGGACATTGTTAGTGCGGGGGAGAATAAGAGCCAGGAGCATTCTGGGAAAGTTAAATTTTCACCTGTGTTTGCGGACATGGTCATCAATTTTTACACATTGCAAATTTACTTGATGAGCAGCCAACATCAGGGTTAGACTCAAAAACATTCCGAAATTTAGGAATGAAATCTTCAAAAGAAAGAATGGGGCTTGCTTTTAGCACAGCCTGTGCCCATTTTAGCACCTGGTCTTAAAATATCTCCACAAAAAAAGCAATCTTGGAACAATCTGACTCATATGCCCTTTTTTGTTTGAATACTAGCAAACTCTATGTGTAAGAAATCCAGCACATTTGCTAAACTCACCCTTGAACACCTCGGGAGTGGAGAGACAGTCAGTTCTCTGATCTGAGGAGGTGAGGGGATAGAGGCTGAAAATGGTGGATTAACCATACCTTTTTACTACCTTTTACCTCTGCGATTTCTTCAGCGATCATGGTTCGCCAATAATGTGGCGGAGCATTTGCTCATGCCAGTCCACTTCCTTTGAAGTGAAAGCACAGCTCACAAGAGTCAGCTCAGTCCATTTTTGTGGTTGTATTGTTCTGTCAGAGATGATTGGCAGGTCCAATAAAAACAGAGCCTTAGCCTCAGCAAGATGTGATGAATCTCGCCAACAAATATAAACATAAAAAACAAGCACAGAGAAACAAGAAGGAGAAACATTAAATACTAAGAGAAAAACAGACAAAGAACAAAACCTGGAGTAGACAGCCAAGCAGGATGGAGGCACCATGGCAGTCACAGTCAGAATGTTCTTTAATTAGATATATTAACATAACATATATTAAATAACCAACAATTGCACCAGTTTCTTAAACTGTCATGTAAATAACAACCAGGATAAGGGATTGTAGAACCTTAATTAAAACCTAATTGATTCCCCTTCCTTGTTTGCACATTATCCTATATGTAGTTAGGAAATGTCAAGATGATCAAGAAAACCACCCATCTGAATAAAGTATAATTTTGCCAAACCTCCTCTAAGGGTTAGACTCTGTTAGTGTCAGTGGACCTCTGGCTTGAGAATTTGAATCTCAAGGTTGTCTCCAAAAGTTGATTCTGTTCATGTGGACGTAGCGTTTTCAGTGGGAGAAACATTTCGTCACTCATCGAAGTGACTTCTTCAGTCTCAGCTGACTGCAGGTTTCCCTAATCTTATAAACAGTACATTTGCATAATGACTGAAACCAGCCCAGTCCTCATTTCATTCTCATTTGATAGGATACTAATAGACAGAGTAGACAGATAATAATTGAATGTTGTCTGGCTGTTTCTCTGACTTCATGCTATATGTTTTCCCCACGTTCCCCCTTTTTTTTTTTTTTGTGCATGTGCAGTTTTCTAACATGCAGTTGAAGTAACGTGCACTCTAGCAGCTCGTCCATCTGCAGCATTAGCTCACTGTGAGTTATTTTTACAACTTTGAAGTTCTGTCATTAACGTCCCCACATCCCTCTCCTGTTGATGTTAAACACTGTACTCTTATCAGGTAAACCTTTTTGTCATTCTGCCTTTGTGCCTAAAATGACATGGGGGCTCTTATCACTCATACCTTGTGACAGAGTTGTATGTGTCAGTAAAATTACGTGTGTATTTTTTACTGATTTTACTTGTAATCGACAAGTGTCGTGAGTGACTGTCAGCTCTTAACTCTTTATTATCATCACCTTTTGCTGATTTCTTTTCAGTGTCTGCCCTACCTCTTCTGTACAGTTTGGATTTCCTGCTTAAACCATGTATGTGGATGTATAACTGCAGGTTTGACTCATTTTCCAAGCTGGCTATTTTATTGTTCAGTGTATGTTGGGGCATAGTGTAAAATGTAAAGGTACAGTGGTTTAGAAATAATTTAAACCTGATATTTAGTTATTGAATTTAAATAGTAGAAAGATAATAACTGACACTTATGAACAATGATAGCTTTTAATCACAACTTAAAATATCAAATTATAATGTAGTGGTTTTTTGTTGTTTTTGTTATGAATATAATTCTGCAAGATTTAAGTGGGTGATTGCAGTCGAGATATTTAAGCACCTGAATTATTGTAATACAAAATTATTTGTGTTTTGTCTTGCTAAATGAAGGGAGTTCTTCACAAAAAGACATTGTATAGATTAGAGATGGACCGATCCGATATTAATAATAATAATAATAATAATAATAATAATAATAATAATAATAATGGATACTTTATTGATCCCCATGGGGAAATTACTTGTTTTTCTCTGCATTTGACCCATTCACTCAGTGAAGCAGTGGGCAGCCCACTAAGCAGGCGCCCGGGGAGCAGTGTGTAGGGACGGTACCTTGCTCAGGGGTACCTCAGGGTAGCCGTTAAGTGGATTCGAACCGCCGACCTTCCGATCATGGGGCGACCACTTTACCTACTGAGCTATCCCTGCCCCATTACGTATCGGTATCGGTCCGATACTGACCTAAATTACTGGATCGGATATCGGAGAAAAATAAAAAATGTAATCCGATCCATTAAATATCACGAAAGCACCTCACAAAACTTGCAACACGCCATAACTCACCTCAGAACGTTAGCACGTCGGAGCAGTATGCATCACGTGATAGAGCGGCTGTGGCATGCGGGACCTGTCGGTGGTCTGGATAGCATTTGGAGCTTCGCTAGCAACCCGGCATTTCATCTCCGACAAAGTTATCCCCGAGAGAAGTAAAGCAAGTGTGTAAGTCCATCTCTGAATGTTTGTAAAGCATTCCTGCATTAAGCTTAACGAGCGACTGCCTCTCGCTCTCCGGCTGCTACTTCAATCATGAAACTGCTTAATGATCAGCTGATCGGCTTTTCTGTCGCGAGTCCGTGTCTCTCTTGTTTGCTTTTGGCCCACTTTGCACCAGAAAGAGGAAACCAGCGGCTGAACAACAGCAGCACGTTTAAGCTTGATCAGCTGTTGTTAGAATGTATTTAACAGAGGTGTGGACTCGAGTCACATGACTTGGACTCGAGTCAGACTCGAGTCATTAATTTTATGACTTTAGACTTGACTTGAAAAAATGTTCTAAGACTTGTGACTTGACTTGGACTTTTACACCAATGACTTGGGACTTGAATTGGACTTGAACCGGTTTACTTGAAAAGACTTGATATTTTACCCCAAATACAAAATTTAACATGCATATTATATAGAGATTGAAAATGTGACGTCATTCACGGGTAGAACCGCAAAGGATTCTGGGAACTCGTGGCAAGCGGTACTAGCGCACGCAGGCTTTCAATTAAAATCAGTTATACAGCGATAAAAAGAAACACAAGAAGCCGTTGTATTATTAACTGCAATAGCCGGTCGCATGACAGCCATGGGAAGCCGACGGGTAAAGAGATCGGTTGTTATCGGATTACCTCGTTGAAGAGAAATTGTTCGAGCCATGTTTCCGAAGTAACAAAGAGGCGACGGGTGGCCTGGATTGCAGCCATTCAAAGGTCAAATATAACGTCCCAGAACCCTCCAGCTCACAGGTTAGTCTGCTCCAAGCATTTACACAAAGGTCAGTGTTTTTTAGTAGTTAATACGTCACTTTCATAATATAACTGGTGATATAGGTTACAAGCAAGTCTGGCGCTGAACAGAAATTGTCGCGCTATGCTCCTTTATTTATTGTGCATAAATAGTGAATTGTCCTGACACAATATTGCGTTTCGCCTCTGTTATTATGGTACATTGACAAAAACATATACTTTTATTCACAGGATAAAACAGGTTTTTTGTATCACTAATTGCCCAGTACGATTACAGCATACAGTATTATTGTCACTGCTACATTTCTGTGATGCTACCAGAAATTATTTCCACTACTAATTAATTACCGTTGAGCTCAAAGGTCCTATTAATAAACGGTTAACGAATGTGTATTTATGACGACGATTTGTGAGACTGGTAAACTTATGATACGTACGATGGTCTTTACTTTCTACACGGTGCATTTCAAGGTCCTGTACCCATCCGTCGGTAAACTGTACCTGGGCTTGTTGCAGTGACCTGAAGTTACTAAACTTCATGAGTGTATGCACTCACTCCAAGAACGTATGATTATAAATATGCATATAAATATGCTACGATGAGATAGCTGACTTCATCTAACTAGCAAATGTTGTCCAGGCTACGTTGGTGATACAGTTTTTTTAATGTGTATGATATTTTTGTCATGCGATTTTAAAGCCGGTCCTACAACCGCATCCAAGAATGACATGCAGCTTATCTCAGAACTGTCGGTGAAAATTATTCTTGGAGCTAAGTTTAATTGAGCTGCATTTTAAAGAGGTGCAATTTCACAATTTGTGTATATTTTCTAAGTTCACTATTTTGTCATGTGTTGAGAAAAACACAGATTTTAAAATTACATGGTCTAACATTTACATTTAGCATAACTGCAACATTATTTTTTCGTTGTTTTTTTTTTTAAAGACTCGAAAGGACTTGAAATTCAAAGTTTCAGACTTGTGACTTGACTCGGACTTTTACACCAGTGACTTGAGACTCGACTCTGACTTGCCTGACATTACTTGAGACTTGACTTGAGACTTGAGGATAAAGACTTGAGACTTACTTGAGACTTGCAAAACAATGACTTGGTCCCACCTCTGGTATTTAATATTACTTTCTACTCCAGGATCTTTTTCTACGTAGCTGACACTGGTAACTGTGCAGGGGCGCATCTAGCAAAGTTTAGCCAGGGGGGCCGATAGGGCATTAACAGGGAAAAGGGGACACAAAGACATACTTTTCTTTCTTATTCTCATTTAAAATGTCTCGCTTTTAATTATTTAATATTTATCTGAATCTTACACCCAAAGTTTTAATCTGATGTAAAATGTATAGAAGTCCATTATTGCATATAGTAACTATTAAGTCTAATATATATACCCTAGTAAGCTATAGTACTTTTTCCTTTGGGAAGGTACCATCTGTGCAGTCTGCAATTTTGTTGAAGAAAGATGTTGAATCTATTTAATATTTCTTGAAAAAGAATTGATTTCTGTTCATTTTTTTTCACACTCCATCAAATTAAGGTTGATTACGTCGATTAAGCATCATGAGGTGGAGCGTGAGGGGTGGTTCCCTATTTTTTATTTATTTATTTTTGTTGTTGCTGGGAGTTGGAACCCTATTAGTTAGGTTGCTTAATATTTATGCTAAGTACTCTTTAAAATACCAGAATAGGGAGGATGGTGTAGGTTTAAGTTTATTAGATTGATCAGTATTGCTGAACTATGAAATATTTTTTTTGCATACAGGTATAACAGAATAGCTTTAGTGTAGTTGTTGTTTTAAACTTGAGTATGAACTTATACAAAATGCAGCAAGATATTTAAAAAACAGTTTTGTTGATTAAAAAACACTATATCGGATTCATATCGGTATCGGCAGATATCCAAATTTATGATATCGGTATCGGTATCGGACATAAAAAAGTGGTATCGTGCCATCTCTAGTATAGATGGTTGCTTGTGTTACTCCAGCACCTGAATATGTTATTAATAGTACCTCTACAGATGTGCAAGTTACCCATGTCAGGTACACTGATGATGGGTACGCAAAGTTCAGACTTTTAAACAAAGTTGTAACAAGTTTATTTCAGTAATGACCAGCATTCTACCAAGAGCAGTGCAAATTAGAAATTCAAAACTGATCATAGTGGATAAAGGAGAAGAGTGACCAAAATAATGCAGTGTTAGTACAGGCTTCACACATTTGTTTTCTGGATTGGATTGGTTTTAATGCAGGCACAATAATCCACAATGAGTCAGAGTCATTATGATGCTTGCAAAGCAAATAGTTTCTTTATTTTATATGTAACCCCTTCATAAATCCAGTCGACTACAGCCCGTTCACCAATATAAGCAAACATATTAGACATACAAAAACACATAAAAACAACAACAACAAAAAATCATTTTTCAACTGTTTTTCATGCAGATCTTCATAAGTTGTGGTTGCATTTCTTCGGCATTTAGGTAGAGAGTACAAAGGGAATAACATTTTTAGGTGGTGGGTAATTTAAATTAAAACATTTTGAAGATACTTGCTGAAGATACAGCTGCTGTATTTCCCAGGGAGGGTGCAAGATATTGCCACTCAAAGATGGAGAAAGTTGTAAGAACGACAGGGCAGGAGAGGAAGGTCAGGACAGTAGGTCATATTTAAAATTAAGGACTGCTCAGTGCTATTCAGTGAAGTGGAAATTTAAAGCACATGTAATGTCCTTACTTGTTAAATCAGATATTTGATCTATATATGATGTGAAGGTTGTTACCTTTTTTTATTTTTTCGTATTGAAATGTTCTGCAAAACAAACTTAAGAATCAGAATCAGAATACTTTATTGATCCCTGGGGGAAATTATTTTTTGTTACAGTGCTCCATTATAAACCAACATTAAGACAAGACAGACAATACACTAACTAAGAATAGTACAATATATACATATATATACATACATACATACATACATACATACATAAGTCACTCATAAATAAATAGCTGAAAAAGAAACATGTGTAGTTATAGCAGCAAACAGTGTGTTAAGTGGATGCGTTGTACAGGGAGATGGCCACAGGCAGGAAAGATTTCCTGTGTCATTCAGTGGTGCTTTTCGGTCATCTCAGTCTCTCACTGAACGTGCTCCTGTGACTGACCAGCATGTCATGGAGTGGGTGGGAGGTGTTATCCAACATTGTCTTTATCTTGGACAGCATCCGCCTCTCCGACACCACCTTGAGGGAGTCCAGCTCCATCCCCACAACATTGCTGGCCTTACGGATTAGTTTATTGAGTCTGTTGGCATCTGCGACCCTCAGCCTGCTCCCCCAGCATGCAACAGCATAGAGGATCGCACTGGCCACAACAGACTCATAGAAAATCCTCAGCATTTTCCGGCATATGTTGAAGGACCTCAGTCGCCTCAAAAAATAGAGACGACTCTGGCCCTTCCTGTAAAGTGCTGTGGTGTTTTTAGCCCAGTCCAGTTTATTGTCAATGTGTACTCCAAGGTATTTATAGTCCTCCACAATGTCAACACTGACCCCCTGGATTGAAACAGAGGTCAAGTGTTTCCTGGTCTTCCTGAAGTCCACGATCAGTTCCTTGGTCTTTGCCACGTTGAGCTGCAGATGATTCTGCTCACACCACGTGACAAAGGAGTCGACCACAGCCCGGTACTCTGTCTCATCATCCCTGCTGATGCATCCAACCACCGCAGAGTCATCAGAAAACTTCTGAAGATGGCAGGTCTCTGTGCAGTGGCTGAAGTCTGTGGTGTAGAGGGTGAAGAGGAAGGGGGAGAGGACAGTCCCCTGTGGTGCCCCTGTGTTGCTGATCACCTTGTCAGACACACACTGTGGGAGACGTACATATTGTGGTCTTCCTGTCAGGTAATCAACAATCCAGGACACCAGAGAAGCATCCACCTGCATCGCTGCTAACTTATCACCCAGGAGGGTTGGCCTGATGGTGTTGAAAGCACTGGAAAAGTCAAAAAACATGACTCTCACAGTGCTCGCCGGCTGGTCCAGATGGGTGTAGACACGATTGAGCAGGTAGATGATGGCGTCCTCAGTTCCGAGACGAGGCTGATAAGCAAACTGAAGGGGATCCAGATGTGGTCTTACTATGGGTCGCAGCTGGTCCAGGATGAGCCTTTCCAGGGTCTTCATGATGTAATCCTGGGGGCCACTGGGACGTGGCGTCTTTGGTACAGGGACGAGGCATGATGTCTTCCACATCACTGGGACCCTCTGCAGACTCAGACTCAGCATAAACAGTTTATGAAAGACTCCACACAGCTGGGGGGCACAGGTCTTGAGGACAAGGGGACTCACTCCGTCTGGTCCAGCAGACTTGCCTGAGTGAAGTCTCCTCATTTGCATCTCAACCTGGTATTGAGTGAAGGTGATGGGTGGGGGAGGGGTGTCAGGAATCTCACAGGAGGCAACAGCGCCATGTGAAGAGAGAGGCTGGCACAGTGGTGTGGCTCTGGATTCCAGGCTGACTACAGGTGAGGTTGTGGGGGTGGGAGCAGACACTGTGGTGTCAAATCTATTGAAAAACAGATTCAACTCGTTGGCTCTATTCTCACCTCCCTCAGCTCCCCTGCTGTTGGTTGGCCTGAATCCAGTGATGGTCTTCATGCCCCTCCACACCTCTCTCATGCTGTTCTGCTGGAGTTTCCACTCCAGCTTCCTCCTGTAATTGTCCTTAGCCTCTCTGATCTTGTCCTTTAGTAACACCTGGATCTGCCTCACCTCCTCTTTGTTGCCCCCTCTGAAAGCCCTCTTCTTGTTGTTGAGGAGGGCTTTGATGTCCTTAGTCACCCACGGCTTGTTATTTGGGTAACAATGAACAGTCTGAGCTGGAACAATGGAGTCGGTGCAGAAAGTTATGTAGTCTGTGATACACTAAGTAAGCCCATTGATGTCCTCGGCGTGAGGCTCACAGAGTGTTTCCCAGTCGGTCACCTTGAAACAGCCCTGTAGTTCCGCTATTGCCTCCTCTGACCACCTCCTAACAGTCCTGGTGGTCACAGGTTCCCTCCTCACAATTGGCACATAGCGGGGGGTGAGGTGAATCAGGTTATGATCTGACCTACCAAGTGGGGGGAGGGAGGAGGAGCTGTATGCATCCTTGACGTTAGCATACAGTAAGTCTAAAATTTCCTCTCCCCTGGTGGGACAGTCCACATATTGTTTGAATGTTGGTAGTGTATTGTCCAGTGATACATGGTTGAAGTCACCCGAGATCACAATAAAGGCATTCGGGTGCTGAGTCTGTAACCGAGCTATTGCAGAGTGGATAGTGTCACATGCAGCTGTGGGGTTAGCAGAGCGAGGAACATAAACAGCCACCAAGATGACGTGAGAGAATTCCCTGGGTAAATAATACGGCCTGAGTCCAACAGCACACAGTTCAGTGTCCGGGCAACAAATCCTTTCCTTGATTGTTATGTTGGCAGGGTTACACCACCGGTTGTTAACTAAAACAGCAAGCCCACCTCCTTTCCGCTTACCGCTAGCGATGCTGTCCCTGTCCACCCGAACAGTGTGGAAGCCTTCCACGGAAGCATTCTCGTCGGGAATGTCCTGGTGCAGCCATGATTCGGTGAAACACATCAGGCTACACTCTCGGTATTCCCTCTGACTCCGTACCAGTGCTGAGAGCTCGTCGATTTTAATTGCCAACGATCGCACATTTCCCATCACGATAGACGGCAGACACGGTTTATACCTCCTCCTCGCTTCGAGCCTCCGCTGTCTCACCGTCACCTTTTTTCTTCTTTTTTGTCCTTGACCTCTGCATCCCCGATGTGTTTTCCTCCAAATTTCAGCTGGTACTTCTGCGGGCCTGGCCAGCGAGCCGGCCGGCATCAGGGCGATCAGCTGATCTCTGGAGTAAACAGTCCGTGAGTGTAGGAGATGTGCCGCGGTTCCGTTCCTTGATAAAAGTAACAGTTCCACGGCCACCAGAAGAACAAAAACTCTCTCAATCCACATGATTGAGTAAGAGATAGAAAACGGATGAAAATACAAGTCAGAAAAAAAAAGAATACGTAAGAAAAAAGAGCTAAACTAAGAGAAAAGCAGGAGCGACTGTAACAGGCTGCACGCTGGTTGGCGCATGCGCACTATTAAAGTTAGTATACTAACTTTGTCATTCAAAAGTTGCATGAAAATCCCCCGCAGTTTAGTGTAGGTAAACAGGTTAGGTTGCCCTGCTGTGGTGAATTTATAGTAAAGTACTTGGATGGACTGGTGCCCAGTGGCTGTGGTGTTCATGGACTGATCTTAGGGTTCCCCACCTCCTTTAACCATTGAATATAGTATTATTTTTTTCTGTTTAGTTGTGGAGGCAAAGCCAAAAAAAGTTTGTGTCTCCATGATTGATCATGCTGTATAAGTTAACTTTGCAAAAGAACAGCTGGTATTGTCCTTCAAACTGCTACTTTTTACTTTCTGTCTTTGAGTGCATTTTTGTACTTTTTGTACCTCTACTATCAACGTTTTGTCAGCAATCAAGAGGACCTGTTATCCTGGCCTTATATTAACTTAGACAGAACTTAGAATGAAGATACTGTAAGTCTGAACAGCTGAAAGACACAAGTGTGTTCATTACCCATTCCCAGACTATGAAACCATGGCCATTATGGCAGAAATTGAAAGCAGATACTTGTGGCTGATAGTGATTTTTATCAGTAGTCAATAATTAGTTCTGACTAAACAGATATTCTGTTATTCCACACAGTTTGCTCAGCTGTGATTTGCACTCTGCTGCAATTACATTAAACTGTTTTGAGAATAGAAGCATGAATCAGAGCTGCTGTTTTATCTTCTAAATTATCTTAAGCATCTTTTCTGCATTGTTTTCATATTTGTTGCATAGTGGATAACATATAGTATGCCAGTGTTGCTCTGCTTAGCCAATATTGACTTACTGACACATTCTTGTTGAAAATAACAGTTTGGCCAATAATTGATATCTATACCCTTTTTTGTTTGTTTTGTTTTTCTCAATGGCCACTAACATCAATGGATATCATTTCCTTATTGGCAAGTGGCAGTAAACAAGGAAAATGTTGGCCGATGTCTGCCCAGTGAGCGGGCGCCTCCCTGCTTATAAGAGTGAAACAAGTTAGGTTTCTTTACAGTTACACTTTACAATTAGGTAAACGATTTATGATTAGTTACCAAGGAACAAATGAAAAATGAATGAGAAACTAACTGTTACAGTTATTGAGAAGACGTTAAAGAGAGAAGACGTTAAAGATATTTAACCAGCTTAAAAAACTAAAGGCAGATGTTGTTTTAGTACAAGCCAGCACGTGGATGAGGGAGATCGGAGGCAGGACGAGGAGAGACCCGAGGTGGCCGCCGGTCCGAGCGTCAGGTGAACTGAACTTCAGGTAAGAAGTTATGACCTGCAGTCTGTCTGGGTCAGATATAAACCAAGTTTAGGTGAAGTTTATTTTCATTGTGCTGACTTTTTACAGTCAGTTGCAATAACTCGTACTGCGTACTAGCTAGCATGACGGAGTTTCTATACAGCTGGGTGGGTGCTATGATGTTACTGATGTTGAACTTTATTTAATTCATAAGGTTAGTTAGTAGAGCTGCCAACCGTCCCGTAAAAAGACTGAATCGTCCCGCATTCAGAGAAATTATTACGCGTTTCGTGTTGAGCTGAGAGGGGACGCAGTTTGTCCCGGACTTCAGCTAGAATGAAAAAAGACACAAAGGTGGCGTTATTCTTTGTCTTTGCTGCACAGCTGCCTCTTCTTCTCTCATTCTCCCCCCCCCCCCCCCCCGTTATTAAATAATTATCTGAATCTTACAACCAAAGTTTTTAGCTGGTGTAAAATGTATAGAAATCATACTTATACCAACAAGACTGTACATCACTGTCACAATCGCGTTTGTTTTCACTCAAAGGCTTTATGGCTTTAATACCTGGTGGGCCGGTCTGTAGTCAAAATGCCCGGGCTGTTTTTTTGTCCCAGTTCAGCCCTGGGCACGACACGCAGTGAATTAATCTGAGAAGGTGCATCAAAAAATAAATGGCCGCGCCAGCGGTGCACATCGCAAATCAGCTCGCATAGACACATTAGTTGTGCCTCTTCTTAATGATGGTATCTTAACTAACAACCCCAAGTACCAGATTCAACTTGTAATTGGCTAAAAATAACTTAGCCTACTGGTAAGAGGGGCGTTGTTAGCTTTCCACATTCCGATACTTCAAAAGCTTCAGGAGCTGTCCGCTCAGCGCAGCATCAGCACCATGGAAATACACGGATACATCCGTAGACTCGAGACACAATGCATTTTTGGGACTTTCAGGTGTATGGACCAATGTTTTATTTTCTGATCAAACCAGAAATCTTTAATGAGCAGCTAGATTTGTCTCGCATTAACTGGCTGAGTTAACGCCAGTTAATGCAACATTGAAGCAGCTGGAATCCACAGCTGTGCGTGTTCATGGAGCTTGCATTTTCACCTGCTGGACATCACTACCTGAAGTTTAACTGTCTTCAGAACATTGCAGAGGCCTTGACAGTATTTGACTCGACATATCTGTGTGAGCAGATTTTCTCTCACATGAGTGTCCTCAGGTAGCCGTCTGAATGCTGGACACTTGGAGACCTGTGTCTCTGAGTGGGAGACCAGAGATCATATTAACATGTGTGTCTCTGTACTAACAGACATGCCATATTGGCTTAGTTTATTTCTCTTATCATTCTTGTGAGGAGACCATAAATAGCATTTGCGTTTTCTGTTGCACAGTCCATTTGCTGTTATGGAGTTACATAACAGCAAATGGACAAGAACGCTCAGGCTACGTCCACACGTACACGGGTATTTTTGAAAACGGAGAGTTTCCATTTTCGTTTTAAAAAATAATCCCGTCCACACGGAAAGGCAGAAATGAAGGAAAATGCTGCTAGGAACATACCAAAGCAACAGGTGGCGATATATTCCTAACCGTGCAGAAATGTTGGTCAATCAGAAGTCTAGAAGCCTCGGTGGGAAAAAGTAAACAAAGCTGGACATAGAAGTAGAACCGAGTCGTATGTGTGGAGGGACAGTAACTGTGTGTGTATATGTAAGCATTTAAACACTGCAGAGAGTACAAGTAACAGTATTGTAGAAATTTATTTCACCGAAACAATAACGTGGCGCACAGTGTTACGTCAAAAAATGCGCACACCTTTGACGCTGCGTTTTCTCCGTTTTCTCCGTTTTTCTCGTCCACACGTAAATGCAAAAATGGAGTTTTCAAAAATATCCACTCTGGACGGAGTTTTTAAAAATCTCAGTTTTCAGTGACCAAAAACGCTGTTTACGTGTGGACGAAAGGTGCAAACGCATAGAAAAATCTGCGTTTTCAAAAATACCCAGGTACGTGTGGACGTAACCTCAGGCTCTCTGTGAGCAATTTCTTAATCATTTTAGTGGAAAAGTTTTATTACTGAAGGCTTCACACTCTCACTCTCTTGTGCTTTAGGATGCATGTCCACCTTTTCTCACTTTGAGCTGTTATCACTCCTCACTCTTAAGGGAATAATTGAACAACTGAGAAACTCAAATTCTGTGCACGATATCCTTCCATCCCGAATTATCAAGGAAGGTTTTGAGGAAATTGGGCCTTGCATCTTATTCTTAATGAATTTATCATTGTTTGTGGGCTGTGTCCCGAGTGCCTTTAAACATGCGGCAGTGCACCCCATTCTTAAAAAAAGTAATTTCGATCAGAAAGACCCTGACAATTATAGGCCAATCTCAAAGCTTCCGTTTTTATCAAAAAATTTTAGAGAAAGCCTTCTTTCTCCAAATACAGGCTTACTTAGTTGCAAATAATATCACTGACAAATACCAGTCTGGCTTTAAGCCACACCATAGCACTGAAACGGCACTGCTAAGAGTCTATAATGATCTTCTTGTATTTGCTGACTCTGGTCACCTTGCCGTTTAAGTTTCATTGGATCTGTCTTCAGCCTTTGGCATGGTTGATCATAATATACTCTTGAGGAGGCTAGAGCATGTTGTAGGCATCAAGTGTTCTGCCCTTAACTGGTTTAATTCTTACCTCACAGATAGATCCTTCTCTGTTGTGATGGGAGGATACTCTTCCTCTGTTGCCCCTCTCTGCTGTGGTGTGCCCCAGGGGGTCTGTATTGGGCCCTTTATTATTCTCTTTGTATATGCTACCCTTGGGCTCCATATTTGAAAAATACAATATTTCTTATCACTTTTACGCTGATGACATTCAAATCTATTGTCAACTGGCTGATGATTTATCAGCATCACTGAACTCCTGTACGATTGCCTGAGAGAGGTTAAAGATTGGCTGTCAGAAAATTCTCTCATTTTAAATGAGAGAAAAACTGAAGTTATGGTGTTCGACCACCATATTCCTCGAGACCAGCTTGTTGCCCTGCTGGGGCCCCTAGCTAACTCTCTCTCTCTCTGATTCTATGCGTAACCTGGGTGTCTATTTGGATAGCTCCTTTAAGCTCGATAAGCAAGTATCATCTGGAGTTAAATCTGTTTTTTTTTCAACTGCGCCAGATTTCTAAAGCTAAGCATTATATACCACACAGGGACCTGGAAAAACTTATCCACGCTTTTGTGACCTCTGGGTGAGATTATTGTAATTCTACTGTGGTCTCCAAGCCTTCTCTCTTCGATGGCTGCAACTTGTTCAGAATGCTGCGGCTCGCCTTCTTACTGGAACTAGAAAATTTGACCCTATTACTCTGGCTCTTGTTGATCTACACTGGTTACCAATCAAATATTGCATTGAGTTTAAAATCTTGCTACTCACTTTTAAAATCCTGAATAACATTGCGCCCAGCTATCTCACTGACCTCCTCAATTTGTACACTCCTTGTCGTGCATTAAGATCATCAGGTCAATTACTCCTGGCCCAACCTAAGTTCAGACTGAAGACCAGAGGCGATCGTGCCTTTGCTTCAGCTGCACCCAACCTTTGGAATAGCCTCCCTGCTTCTATTCGAGCCTTGGACTCTATCCAATCCTTTAAATCAAGATTAAAAGCATATTTATTTGACTTTGCTTTCCTGACCAGTTAATACCCTTTTAAATCCTTTAAATTTTAAACTTTTAAATCTTTTATTAAATTTATTAATTTTTATTAATTTTACTGCTGTTTTTGTCTTCTTAGCAGATTTTGTATTTATCTAACTCTCCTGGTCTGTTAGTGCCTCTATCCTGTCTGTGCTAGTGCCCAATTTGTACCCTTTTATTGACTTATGTTGACTCTACATATTACTGTGAAGCACTTTGGTGTGCCTTCGGGTTTTTAAATGTGCTATATAAATAAAATTGTATTGTATAGTATTGTTATGGATAAAAAGTGTTTTTTTTTTTGTTTCAAAATAGCTGATAACTATTTGCTGATAGCTGCAAACATCTGCGAACAAATATAATTCTATAAAGTGGTTCTATATAGTGTGTAACTGTTAATATAGAGTGTTATTAAATTTATTGCTAATGCAATCATATCACTCTCTGAACACCTAAATTGCTCACTTGTTCGCTTGCTCACTTTCAGGAAAACATTCTCCTTGTACAATTTAGTGTCTTTGATCTACATGTTCCTCCTCCTATGAGTTTCCCTAAAGCTAATTTGCCTTCTCTGTGCTTTTGCCTTTTCTGTCCATTTGAAATTCCTTCTCTCCCTCTGTGTATTTCAATGTTGCTCCCTTTATGTGTTTGTAGGAGTTATGTCTGCACCCCAGTCCATCACTACCTGAGGTAAAAACCCAGTTGTCTGTGAACAAGGTGGATGACAGTGCCAGTTACATGCATACATGATCATAGTGTCATCATTGACATTCTGAAAGCAAGAATGCTTAAGTAAAACAGCTGCCCTGCATTCTCATCATACATACTATGTTGCAGGCTTTCTGTTCATCCAACAAGTCCAGTTCCATGTTTTCCATCCACCTCTTAACATGAGTGTAGTGCAATGTGTTGAGCACAAGGAATACACTTGCAGGATGATGGCATTTTAAAAACCTGGGATAAAGTTTGTCCTTAACTGTGTTGTGATCAGATTGGCTTCCTGACATTAATGCCACTGAAATATATAATTTCCCATTATTAAAATCTAAATGGTTCAGTGTAGGTCATACACTTTGAACAGTGTATGCTTCCAGCCATTTCAAAGCCGCGTATTAAACACAAATTGACAAAAAAATCATAGGATGTCAAAGCATGGTAATGTAGCCATGCTTGGCCAGTTGAGGCATATTCATGAATGAGCTGTCTCCACAGTATACTGTGATAAATTTAGCTTGTTGTTGAAAGCTCCATTGCACCTTCGTCATACAGTAAATTATTTTGCATGTAGGTACTCTGTCTGCCATGATGTAAACTAGAGTCAGTGTTGGGGAGTAACGGAATACATGTACCGGCATTACGTATTTAAAATACAAAATATGAGTAACTGTATGCCGTTACAGTTACTGTTTTAAATGGTGATATTCAGAATATAGTTGCTATTCTGCCCTCACTAGGGTGTGAAGCTGGTTTCTAGCTTGGCAGATAGCTAACAGGTCCACAATAAACATCCAGGAGTCAGCGGATAGGTTTTAGATGTTTACTGTAGAAGCACTGTAAAACTGGTACGGAAACAAAAATAAAATATTACATTTCTGCTGTAATTGCATTTTCTTTGCAACATCAAACATCAAGCCATGAATTACAATGTATATAACACATAAACACGAGCATATCTAGACTTCACTGTTTATTAGGCCCACGCATTTAGCTATTAGCTTAATGCTAACATTACACAGGAAATCCCATAGACGGGCTAGCGTGTTAGCATCACGGCCGTTTTTCCTCACAAAAGAAAGTTTCTCACACAAAACTCTAAACTGCTACACAAAACTAACGCTGGAAAGCTTACAAAATAGATAGCAACTACTTACAGGCATGTGCTCTCTCAGGCTCAGCAAGAAAAAGCAAACGAACAGTGGAACAGACAACAGTTTGGCTAAAGGACTGTTTTTCCCTGGCAAGTCGGCTGGTACAAAAAACACACACCCAAATTATCATGCCTGCCTTAAAGGGGCAGCACACTCCCTGCCTGGTATAGAGTACTATACCACTATGTCCCTCTTATTAACAACACAACTTCAGTGGTGGGTCTCGAATACACCCTGGGGGTGCTTCCTTGAACAACTCTACCCTCCACTTTCCAGACCCTGCTGTCTTGACCCGGAAAGGTATTTACCGCAAGTCCTGTGGGCCATTGATTTCGTTTAACCTCTTTTTCCTTTAGGAGCACAACATCTCCAACTTGCAGGCTGGCTTGTTCTGCTTGCCATTTCCTTCTCGGCTGGAGTGTCATCAGGTACTCTTGACGCCATCTTTTCCAGAAGGAATCCACAAGGCTTTGAACTTGCTTCCACTGACTTTGGTAGAGATCCTTGAGGTCAATGTCTTCCAAAGGAGCAGACACAGAGTCCACCTTTTGTGTTAAAAGCATAGCAGGGGTGAGTATGGTTGGGATGTCTGGATTGGAAGACACAGGGACTATTGGCCGGGCATTCATGATAGCTGCGACCTCTGCCATCAGCGTGGTGAGCACTTTGTGTGAAAGACTAGGGGAATGCATCTTGAGCAACATACTATCCAAAATGCGGCAAGTCATCCCTATCATTTTTTCTCAAACCAACTTGGGTGAAAGGAGGAGATTGGGTCAACCAATCAGTAGGTAAGTTGGACATTTTTTGTTTTCCCAGACTTCCTCTTGCTCGAGTGCCTTCAGTGAGTCTCTCCAAGACATCCACTGTGCCACTTTTTCAGCAGGTATTGGGGTGTCCCAATCGCAATGCTCAGTGCATAGCTCTCTGACTATAGCCTTGCCCTGGACTATAATAGGAGCTGCAAACCCCAACGGGTCGAATATGTTGTTAACTGTGGAAGAAATACCTCTACGGGTAAACGGCTTCTCCTCCTGGGAGACAAGAAAGATAAAGCTGTCGGTTTGAAGGTGCCAGTTGAGACCTAAGCTTCTCTGCATAGGCAACGGATCCACACCTAGCTCTAGGTCTTTCAGCTCTTTAGCACGTTCCTCAGGTGGAAACGCCTCCACTACTACGTCGTGGTTGGAGGCTATCTTATATAGCCGTATGTTGGAATCAGCCAACATCTCCTTGGTTTCCTTCAGGTCTCGGATGGCGTTGTCATTGGTGGGGAAGGAAGCAAGACCACTGTCCACGTAGAAGTTATTTAGAACAAACTGTTTTGCCTCTGCACTGTGGTCTTCCTGTCCTTGCAGAGCTGCTCTTCTCAAGCTGTATATGCCAACAGCAGGAGAGGGGCTGTTGCCGAATACGTGCACGGTCATCCTATACTCCGTGATGCGCTTGGTGGGGTCATTGTCCTCGAACCAGAGGAAATGTAAGAAGTCTCTGTGATCATGGCAGACTTTGAAGCAATAGAACATCTGTTCTATGTCTGCTGCCACTGCTACAGGTTCCTTGCGGAAGCGGATGAGGACTCCTAAAAGTGAATTATTCAAGTCAGGGCCACTCAGCAGGATGTCATTCAGTGAGACACCATCATGCTTAGTGCTGGAGTCGAGCACTGCCCGTACTTGACCTGGTTTGCACGGATGATAAACTCCGAAGATTGGCAAATACCAGCACTCTTGTTCACCAGTGGGTGGTGGTACTGGTTCAGCATGACCTGCCTCAAAGATCTTCTTTCATGTCTGGCTTCTTCTCCAGCATGTGCCGTAATGTCAAAAGACTCTTGACTGCTTGGGCTCGGTTGTTAGGGAGTTTGCGCCTTGGTTACCTGAAGGGTAGTGGTGCCACCCAACTATTCGAGTCGTCCATGAAGACCTCGTTGTCCATTATTTCCAGAAAGACTTTGTCTTCCACAGACATAGCAGGCTTGTTGTCGTGTGGCGTTTGCTGGAAGACCCCTTTACCAAGGCTGTCTTTCCCATCAAATAGGATTTCGGATGCGTTAGCTCCTGGAAACTGACGATGCTGCTCTGGAGTGTCAAGCTTCTCTTTGATAAGTAGACTGTTAGTGCAAGGGTCGAACAGAGATGTACGACCGTTACTCAGCACGTTGCACCGATAGACGTTTACAAACTCTTGTTTGTGGGCTTTTCCGAGACAAACCTCTCCCACAATCACCTATTCCAAGTCGAGATGCTGGGCGTAGGGGGCATCGTGGGGTCCATTGTATCACTCTTGTGTGCCTGTGGTACATCTCGACCGAGCAAGATCAGGATGCTTGCTGATGGATCTATAGCCGGGATTTTATCCACAACCCGCTTGAAATGTGGATAATGTCTGACGATCTCAGGTGTGGGGATTTCAGACTTATCATCAGGGAGCCTGTCACATTCGATTAAGGTGGGGAGTAGTCTTACCATCTAATGACTCCATGATGAAATTGTTGGCTCGGCGCCCTGTTGTTTCAATAACTCCTGAGCAGGTCTTCAAGGTGTATGCTGCCGTGCCCTCTGTAACTCCAAAGAGCTCAAAAAACTCTGTTCTTGCCAAGGACTTATTGCTCTGCTCGTTGAGAACAATGTACGCCTTAACAGCTTTCTCCCTCTGGCCAGCTGGATAAACTCTGACAAGACAGATTTTGGAGCACGACTTTGCTCTGACGGTAGTCCCACAAATGTCTGTGCATTTTGCTGTGACAGCTTGAGGTGCTTCTTCTCCTTGCTCCCCGCCTTGCTCTCTTGTGGTTACAGGAGTCTCTGATATCCAGGGGGCAGGCCCTGGGTGTAGCGCAGTAAGGTGGTTCTCACTCTTGCACTCTCTGCACTGAACATTTTTGTGGCAGTCTTTCGCTGGATGAGTGAATGAAGCGCAGCACTTAAAGCAAATATTGTTCTCTTTAAGATAAGCTTTCCTTTCATCCAAAGATTTACTCCTAAACCCACGACAGTTACTTTGTTGAAATAAATAGATTACAGGGCGTTTTTTTTCCTGTTTCATATTTTAGGCCTCTCTATTTTTGGACCCAAGCAAAACACTCATTAAGAGACTGTGTGTCTCAATCATGTCACCTCTACTTGTGGCCCGCATAAATGACGTGAAGAAATATTTGTAAAAATTATTATTCAAAAAATTATTCAATACGAAGGCGATAGGCAGAGTGTTTGAGGCATAGCCCTAAAGAATGTGTAGCGTCATGGGCAGTGTAGTCCGTGCTGCAGGGAGAATGGACTGTCATACCCGTTATGTGTCTGTGAGCGAGGGAGGGAGAAAAAGGAGAGTCGAAAGTACAAGTTGTCACCGAACAGAAACGGGAGATGGAAGCATGTACAGCGGGGAAAATAAGTATTTGACACATCAGCATTTTTATCAGTAAGGGGATTTCCAAGTGGACTATTGACACAACATTTCCACCAGATGTTGCCATCAAGCCAAATATTGAAGTCATACAATCAAATCAGAACATATAAGTATACAAGTTAAACCATAATAAATAAAGTGAAATGACACAGGGAATAAGTATTGAACACACTTTATTCAATACTTTGTAGAAAAGCCTTTGTTGGTGATTACAGCTTCTAGACGCCTCTTGTATGGATAGACCAGTCGTCTGCATTGCTCAGGAGTGATTCTGGCCCATTCTTCCACACAAACGGTCTTTAAATCTTGAAGGTTCCTTGGGCCTCTTTTATGAACTTTAATCTTCAGTTCTCTCCATAGATTTTCTATGGGATTTAGGTCAGGTGATTGACTGGGCCATTCAAGCAACTTGATTTTCTTTCTTTGAAACCACTTCATTGTTTCCTTGGCCTTGTGTTTGGGATCATTGTCTTGCTGAAATGTCCACCCTCTTTTCATTTTTAGCTTCCTGGTAGATGGCAGCAGATTTTTATCCAGAATGTCCCGGTACATCTCTCCATTCATCCTGCCTTCAATAATATGAAGTCTGCCAGTACCCCTTGCTGAAAAGCAGCCCCAAACCATGATGCTTCCACCCCCAAACTTGACTGTTGGTATGGTGTTCTTGGGGTGGTGAGCAGTGCCATTTCTTCTCCAAACATGGTGTGTAGAATGACTGCCAAAAAGTTCAATTTTGCTTTCATCTGACCATACTATAGTCGTCCAATAATCCACAGGCTTCTCCAAATGCTGTTGCGCAAATTTTAACCGAGCCTTGACATGCTTTTTGTTCAGCAATGGAGTCTTGCGTGGTGAGCGTGCATGGATGCCATGGCGGTTCAGTGCATTGCTTATAGTTTTCTTTGAAACAACAGTACCTGCTGATGCAAGGTCTTCCTGAAGTTCTGTCCGAGTGGTTCTTGGCTCTTGGAGAACCCTCCTGATTATTCTTTGGACTCCTCGGACAGGGATCTTGCGTGGAGCACCTGATCGTGGCAGGTTTATGGTGAACTGATGCACTTTCCATTTCCGGATAATGGCCCCCACAGTGCTCACAGGAACATTCAGCATTCTGGAAATGCACCTATAACCATTCCCATCAAAATGCTTTTCAACGATAAGATTACGAAGATCTTGAGAGAGTTCTTTGCTTTTACCCATCATGAAGTCTTTCCTGTGTGCCTTCTGGGTAATGAGGAGCCTTTATAGGCCATCAATTAGGACTAAAGCAGCTGATATCAATTAGTACTGATAGGGGACAGGATTTCTCTATCAATACTGACAGATTTCAGGTGATCTCCTGGCTTTCTATGTCATTTTGCCCCTTGTTATCTCCATGTATTCAATACTTATTCCCTGTGTCATTTCACTTTATTTATTGTGGTTTAACTTGTATACTTATATGTTCTGATTTGTTTGTATGACGTCAATATTTGGCTTGATGGCAACATCTGGTGGAAATGTTGTGTCAATGGTCCACTTGGAAATCCCCTTACTGATAAAAATGCTGATGTGTCAAATACTTATTTTCCCCGCTGTAAATATAATAAAAACTGCTGCAGCCAAAAAAGAGTGCCTGACAAGCCCAGTTTTAAGTAAGCAATTAAGACTCAACTGTACACTGTGTTCGTATTTTCTTCCAAAACAATAAGTTCCAGCTTTTCAGCGCCTCTCTCTATCTCTCGCTAGCAAAGTTGACCCAGACAACAAAGTAAAGCTAGTTTTCGGCTACGAGCCCGACATGAACCTGACGTATTAGCCAGAGGTCCCTTTACTACGGTTCAGAACCACGGACCTGTTTTATATACGCGCAGAATAGTTTTATATTAACATTTAAAAATCTAGTTAGTATTGGTATGGCAAGTAACCTTCAGTAATAGTAAAAAATCACACAGCAATAGTACATTCATGTAGTTGTAAAAAAGCATGACAATATATTAAGCAATCCAAAGTATTCAGAATACTTTACTCTCATTGAGTAATGTAACGGAATACGTTATAAAATACATTTTGGTGCATGTATTCTGTAATCTGTAGTGTAATACATTTTAAAAGTAACCTTCCCAACACTGAATAGCGTATACAGCTAATTTTATGTGCTATGAATTATAAAATGCATACATACTGAATTTGTCACAATGGATACTCTACCTGTCCATTGGAATTGGTTTTGTCATTTGCTGAACTTACAGATTATTGTGACTATTGCATTGGTTTAAAAGTTGATGTTGATGATTCAGAATATATACACTATTTTAGGTTGTAAAATTAATGTTACAGTGGTTATAATTTGTCTTCTTTTTCCATTCTCTAGTAAGGAGCAGCAGAGGTCAGTGAAGACGATGTCGGTGTGGGAACAAAGGGCCAGCCAACTGAGAAAACAGAACCACGCAAGCTGTGAGGCGCTGTACAGTGAGCTAACTTCAGAAGAGCGACTGCACATAGCGTCAGCCCTACACATGCGGCCAGACATGAAGACTCACCTTGACCGGCCGTTGGTTGTTGAGCCCCACAGTGGCAGCAGCCAGCACCACCACAAGAAGACTTGCTTGTCAGAGGAGGCTGACACTGCCTCGGACCCACCTCCCCCTGTGCCTCACCAGCCCCGCCATCAGCACTACCACCGAGACAGAGAACGAAAACAGGAAACTAATGATAATGGGAGACATCACATCCATCACAGCCGCTCCAAAAACCATGACAGCAGCCGGGACAAACGGGGGAAGAGTGAGAGGTCCCACAGCCGGGAGGGAGGCAGGAAGCACCGCCATCAGTGTTCAGTGGATGACAGTGGAGGTTGGGGGAACGTAGGCGAGAGAGATCACCACCATCATCATTCACACCGGCAGTCCCGAGGTGGCAACGGGACAGTGAGTAGTGGAGGGAGGGGAGAGCGAAGATCTCGCCACAAAGATGGACATTTGTCTAACAGGAATGGAGATAGGAATTCCAGAGGAGGCAGTGGTGCCAGTGGAGAGAGAAGAAGGCATCGCATTCACGGATCCAGGGGACACTCCACAGAATCTAATGACAGAGAGAAGACCCATAGTCAGAGGTAAAAACTATGGTTACATATGGTAATACTGTTGTTCTGTTCACTATTTGATTTCAACTACACAGTGACACTGACAGTGACACTATAAAAAGGCTGGAGCTTGGAATTTGAGCCCAAGGAGGTTACCTATAAGTGTTCAACGATAAATTTATAATATTTCATATCTACAATGAAAATGAGGGTAATTAACTCTGCTCCAAAAATTGGCTACCCTCTGCTACCCCTGGAGGCCATCACCGGATCTTCTTGTATCAAAAAAAAAACAAAACAGGACCATTTGTTTAACCCGCTGCCCTCTGGTCGGCACAGGTCCCACACCTCCAGACTCACAACCTGCTTCTTCCCTGGGCAATTCGGCCTGATAACAAACACTATCCGCTCACACTCTGCCCCTGACCACTCATCTCACTCTGCCCCTGACAACTCACCTCACCAATATGAGCCATGGTTTGAGTAACCCTCATCACTCGAGCCACCCACACACAGACTCTAGTTAGACCAAGTTCTTTGCACTACTTCCAAGCACTTTGTTTTCCAATGTACATCTCTCTTGTTTGAAATATATTCTACTAGTTTGTATATATTCCCTTTAATTTTATATATTTCTCCTGTTTATTATTAATTCCTGCTGTCTTACTATTTATATTTTATTGGCACAGTTGGCATGGAGCACACATAATTTAAAATAATTCAATAAAGAGGTGTTCTATTCTATTGTGGGAAAAAATAATAAAAAGGCAGACACCCCCTTTTCTCAGTAATAAAGGTGAATTACATGGACACATTATGCCTAGTTATAGGCATAATGTGTGAACCAGAGTTTCCTTGAGTCTCAACCAGAACAAGGAACAATTCCTGCAGAAGTCACAACATTACACAGTACACAGTAGAGGAACTAAGATTATATCTCTTCTTTTGGCACAGGTTTGGCGATTCAGAGGGTGAGTCCTTGGCTATCACCCCCCAGCAAGGCTCTGGGGGCACTAGCTGGCCTCCTGACCATATAGAAGACTCAGATAACCAGAGGAATGTCAGACGAACTAGGCAAACCTCCATCCAGATTCCTCCTGTGACTATCACCTCCCCACCTGGAGAGACCACCCTAATACAAAGTCAGTACCTAACCTATTAACATATACAGTGGCTTGCAAAACTATTCGGCCCCCTTAAACTTTTCTATATTTTGTCACATTACAGCCACAAACATGAATCAGTTTTATTGGAATTCCACGTGAAAGACCAATACAAAGTGGTGTACACGTGAGAAGTGGAACGAAAATCATACATGATTCCAAACATTTTTTACAAATAAATAACTGAAAAGTGAGGTGTGCGTAATTATTCAGCCCCCTGAGTCTTTACTTTGTGGAACCACCTTTTGCTGCAATTACAGCTAGGGATGGGTATCGTTTAGGTTTTATCCGATACCGGTGCCAAATCGGTACTTTTGAAACGGTGCCGGTGCTCAAACGGTGCTCAAACCGGTGCTTAAAGAATGGAGAACACAAAATTGGTCCAAAAACCTCTCATGTTCAGCTGTTTTTTGTAAAAATATAACAATGTTAGCCTTTTCTGCAGCTATGGGGCATATATGGTATCACTCTTGGCTGGAAGCAGTGCTTAAACAATGGAAAAAACACAAACTTTGTCCTAAACCTCTCATGTTTAACTGTTTTCCACTTTTTCTTTGGTCATTTTAGCCTTTTTAGCCAGGGTGAAGGGAGTATCTGCCATCAAACAAGAAGACAGCCGCATGTAGCTATGATGATGTTTGCTAGTTCACCTTACATGCATTAATGTAATAACGTGGTTAGCCTACTCAACGTAAATTAGCTACTCACGCAGAGAAGAACGGCTGCTGCCACCATCATCCGTCATCATTTCTGCTACACTGGCAGGGCTAGGGGCCAGGACTCTCCTCTTCGTGTTTTTGGGGGATGTTGCATAACAGGCAACCCGCCCGCAGTAGATGCGCTCGGTGCGAGGTCTCGCAGCAAGCTATCAAATACGGCGCATTTCTGGGCTTTTAAAAAAAACGCTATGCGTTGCCAGGTGTTTCATCGGATTTGAGGTGTTACCTCCTTTGACAGTATCACAGTATCAGCTTAAAGCACTTGTTGCAGGCTGCTGAGTTTGCATATTTTGCTATGAAGTACAGCCAGACTTTTGACCGCTTCGCCTTGGACATTTTTAATCTGTAGCTCTGCTCTAACAGAACGTACGTACCTGGCCCCGCCTACTATCCTCGGAAACGTAAAATGATTGGCTAGAATCTAAAGTGTATCACAGCTCAGGAAAAAAAAGCACCGAAATAAAGCACCGAAATGTGCGCTGCTTTTCGGTCTGGTTACTACCGTTTATGTCAGAACCGGTGCCATCATGGCACCGGACACCTCCGCCCCAGTCTCAAGTCTGTTGCAGACTCCAAGAGGTTTTCTTCCAAGATTGCCCTGTATTTGGCTCCATCCATCTTCCCATCAACTCTGACCAGCTTCCCTGTCCCTGCTGAAGAGACGCACCCCCAGAGCATGATGCTGCCACCACCATATTTGACAGTGGGGATGGTGTGTTCAGAGTGATGTGCAATGTTAGTTTTCCACCACACATAACGTTTTGCATTGTGGCCAAAACGTTCCATTTTGGTCTCATCTGACCAGAGCATCTTCTTCCACATGTTTGCTGTGTCCCCCACATGGCTTGTGGCAAACTGCAAACAGGACTTCTTATGGTTTTCTGTTAACAACGGCTTTCTTCTTGCCCCTCTTCCATAAAGGCCAACTTTGTGCAGTGCATGACTAATAGTTGTCCTATGGACAGATTCCCCCATCTGAGCTGTAGATCTCTGCAGCTCGTCCAGAGTCACCATGGGCCTCTTAGCTGCATTTTTGATCAGTGCTCTCCTTGTTCGTCCTGTGAGTTTAGGTGGACGGCCTTGTCTTGGTAGGCTTACAGTTGTGCCATACTCCTTCCATTTCTGAATGATCGCTTGAAAAGTGCTCCATGGGATGTTCAAGGCTTAGGAAATCTTTTTGTAGCCTAAGCCTGCTTTCAATTTCTCAATAATTTTATCCCTGACCTGTCTGGTGTGTTCTTTGGACTTCATGGTGTTGTTGCTCCCAATATTCTCTTAGACAACCTCTGAGGCTGTCACAGAGCAGCTGTCTATGGGCAACTGACTGCACTCAGACCAAAGGGGGCTGAATAATTACAAACACCTCACTTTTCAGTTATTTATTTGTAAAAAATGTTTGGAATCATGTATGATTTTCGTTCCACTTCTCATGTGTACACAGCTTTGTATTGGTCTTTCACGTGGAATTCCAATAAAATTGATTCATGTTTGTGGCTGTAATGTGACAAAATGTGGAAAAGTTCAAGGGGGCCGAATACTTTTGCAAGCCACTGTATATGATTAAGTTTAGTTCAGTTGTTACCAATGCTAATTTTGTATGGTTCTTTGTGAGCTTTTAAATCTGATTTTAAAAATACCACAACATCCCCAGGAAACTAAACAAAAGTCCCTGTCAGATGTAGCTCTTCCAGGGGTTGTGTCTTTGAAATTAATATTAGCTCTGGCTCTTTATGGCTTGAAGCTCTCTTGGAAGTAGTTTTGTTGCACAGGAGGAGCCCACAATGAAATGGTTTAGTTTTCACAGTTGAAGGATATTAGCTACATATTCTTTCTTAACTCTTGTCACTGATTTTGAGTGTTAAAGAGACAAGAAATAAGCCAGAAAATGAAATGAAAAGAAATCTGAAATGTGAACAAATAAATTAACGTGGGTATTTAGCTGATTTCTTTTTGTTTTAGTGAAGAACTCTAAAATAGTGTGATACGCAGTACACTTGGTATCATACACGAGAAAAAGAAACTCAACTTTAAATTCAGTTTGCTTTTATTTATATAGAGCCAAATCACAACAAGTGTTACCTCAAGGAGTTTTATATTGTAGGGGGATAGATCCTACAATAACATACAGAAGCTGAGGGACATCTCAAGCCCTCCAAGGTATAGAGGCCTATCTTCCCCCACCACTCCCCCTGCCAGTGACAGACACCCTCAGACATCGGTGCATTGGTGGTTCTTTGTGTCCGGGGATGGACGTCCAGGCACGCACCGGCTCACTCCTGGTGGCTGCTTGTTGGGGCCTGGAGCCTGGGGCTCGCTCAGGCCCCTTCGGGGGTGGGGTACCCTCAGCCTCTAGGCCTGGGGTTCGGCCACGCTGGCACAGCTGGCTGCCGGCGGAGCTCACGAGCCCGTCACTGCAACCCCCCCTGGCTTCTGCTCCGTGGCTGCTGAGTGACTCCTCATCTGGGGCTCTCCTCAGCTCTTTCCAGGAGAGTGGCATGGTTGCCCCTACATTGATCTTCCTCGGTCTCTTGTGCTCTGAGGGCCTCTGGATGTCTGGAGCCTGGATCTCCTCCATACCTGCTTCATGCCCTGGAGGATGGGGCTATGGCCCCCCACACCCTCTAGCAGATCATTACATGAAGGAACCTTTTAAATACAAGCGCGCTCATGCTCACAGGTGTACACACGGGTGCTCACAGACACAAACTACACCCTTTTTGGCCTCTACCTCAAAGCACACTGTGCGCTGTCAATCCTATGTGCTGCAATAATATTCAATATTTAGTATTTACTGTTATATTCACATAGATCATCGCGATGATGTTGTTTATTATATTGCTCTCTTTTTTTGCTTGTTTTCTCTTTTCTTTCTCAACAGGTGATCCAGGTGATGTATTTTTTAGTGCTGTCAATAGATTTAAAAAAATTAACTAACTAATCTCACAATTTTCTGTCATTAATTGCGATTAATCACAATTACTTGATTAATAGCCAGGCTCCAATTACATTTTTTTATTCTTTATATTTTAAGATTGTAACAGACATTTATGCAACACAATGAAGTAAATGCTGAATAAACACAAAGAATGTATGCTGAAATTCAAAGAGAATTTTAATAGTTTTCATCAATCTTTAACACAGTGAAAACTTACAAAAAACCTTTAAGGCCATCAACAGTGACCGAACCCAGGCCTACAGGTTAAAGTGAATATTATAACAATAAAGGGTCCACAAAACTCAGTATTTAAAACACAAAAAGACACGGCTGAAAACCCAGAATGTTGAACATTTTTCACTTCAAAGGAGCGATCTGGCTTAGTCCTTCTTTGCACTCAGCCAGTTACTGAGGCAGACTATTCTGTTTACATTGTCTGATGACAAAGAAGCATGCTTCTTTTGAATGATGTGACCTGAGAGTGAGAATAATCTCTCACAAGGCACTGTAGTTGCAGGGGTTGACAGGTACTTGCGTGCAATAGGTGCCAGCCTGGCATGTGCTCCTTCTCTCTTTAACCACCACTGTAGTGGACACTCTCCTATGTCAATTTTGGGCTCTGCTTTGTACAGATTCAGACAGCAGTCTATAGCATCATCCTCTTCCTCTGTATCTGAATTAGGAGAACCCAGCAAGCAGATGGACATCTTGCTCTTCTTTGGTGAGAGTTCCTCTGTTGTCTGAGCAGATGGTTGGTGTGCATCCGTCTCTGACATCAGAAGGTCATGTACTGATGCCCACACCTCTCTTCTTTCATCTTTGGAAAGGCATTTAAGGTCTTTAAACCTGGGATCAAGGGCAGTAGCGATCTTCAGCCATGTGAGATTGCTGCGGTCCCTCCGCTGAGCTAGGTCTGTGGTAAAAACCTTCTTAAACCTCAAAACGTAGACTGGGTCATCATCTGAGGGCTCCATAATCCTGAACAAATGACACAAGGCTGGCAACACCATGGAACAGGAGACATACCACTCTCCCCCCAGCAGTTCGGTAACACATCTGCAATAGAAAGATCAAGTCTGTATTTTTCTATTAATCACACAGAGACAAACATAAAAACCACATATGAAAATACACAGAGAGGTGGAGGTGGAGAACATACTTGAAAACAAAGCTAGAATGCAAAGATAGACACACAATCATGAGAAACAAAATGATTTACCTGCAAGGTTCCAGTAGTTCCTCCAGCTTTTGCAGTCTGTCAAGCTCCTGGTCAGTCAACATGGTCACCTTGCTGTTTTGTTGAGTCAGGATGGTGGTCAGCCCAGATTTGTTTCTCTGGATCCGCTTGATCATCTCTAGGGTGGAGTTCCATCTTGTTGGAACGTCCTGAACAAGCAGTTCTGTTTGATGTCCATGTGCAGCTTGCTGTGCCTTTAATTCCTGAGCATTTGCTGGACTATGCTTAAAATGTCCAACAATCTTGCAACATTTGGCCCGAGCCCTTTCAAATGCGCTGTCATTAAGAGAAACTGTGACCGTTCTTTGCAGAATGTGGGCCATGCAGGGCATGTGTTCAAATGGAAGTAGTCTGGTGGCTGCAACCATGTTACGAGCACTGTCGGTGCCAAGCGTGGTTACCTTGTCCTTGATTTTCCATTCGTTTGCAACATTCAGAAAATGGTCAGCACACGCCTCAGCATAGTGTCTCGCTTCAGTTTTACTCACTGTTAGTGCAAACGATTGCATAGTCCAGTCGTTATCAATAAAATGCGCCATGACCCCCAAGTAATTATCGTTGTTCACCGAAGTCCAGTGGTCTCCGGTGAGAGCGACGTTCCTTACTTGCACAAGCTTGCTCCACTGCTGAGCCCTCTGGTCCCCATACAAAGTGTGCAGTCTCGACACAATGGTTCCTCTCGAGGGCAGATTGTAACACTCATCTCCTGATGCAGCGCGAATGACTTCTGTCAGTCCATCATCTTCTAATATGCTAACTGGTCGGCAGTTTTTAGCTATCCAAACAACCAAGGAATTGGTTAATTTTTCTCTCACATTTTTTGTTATTCGTCCACGAGCACCATACTCCTGAAGCGTAGACTGACGAGGTCCCGTAGAGGTGGATTCAGTTGGGTGTTTTGCTCTCAGGTGATACGCCAGTGATGAACTGCTTCTGTGGTACCTGAATTCAGCTTTGCAAATTGTGCATCTTACTCTCGTTTTGTCCAACAAGCCATCAGGCAACTTCTTAAAGAGAAACTTTCCACCCAAAAGTCCACCCCCGTCCATGCTTGCGTGTGTTAGCTAGTGTTAGCTAGATAGTAGCATGGTGTCACTTCTTCTTCTTCTTCTAATCATTTCTGTCAGGCCAAACGCCAGCATAGCACACTGTTGCCCCCTCCTCCAGAGGTGCTCATGAGTTTAAAGGTCTTAGGACTTCTCCTGACTCTTGGTGGCACTGTCACTTGGTGTTTTCGCTCGCTCTGCGGTAGAGTATCACTTCCTGTTCCTGCTCAAACACAGTGGTGTTTCTGAGTAGCTTATTTGCTTAGCAATTTAATTAACAACTTTTAAATACATTCTTTTTCATAGTATAATCTTCACGTGCTTCATCCGAAGCACACTTTCTGTGTACTCACCACCTAATTTATAGCCAAAGTATTCACTCACTGTCTCTGTACTGTTTCGCTAGCTTAGCTTAGCTCGTAGCCGACTCGTTAGCACCATGGCTACTTCACCTGTCCCTCCTGCACTTTCTTGCTCATTGTGTCAGATGTTTAGTTACTCCTCGGCCTCCTTTAGCAATAATGATATCTGTAACAAATGTAGCATATTTGCAGCTCTGGAGGCCAGGATTACTGAATTGGAGACTCTGCTTCGCACCCTTCATTCACCCATAGCTAGCCAGGCCCCTGTAGCTGGTGCAGCCGAAGATAGCGTAGGCCCCGCTAGCTGTTCGCCGGCAGACCCCAAGCAGCTGGGGAAAGACGGCGGCTGGGTGACGGTGAGGAGGAAGCATAGTCCTAAACAGAAGCCCCAGGTACACCACCAACCCGTTCATGTGTCTAACCGTTTTTCCCCACTTGGCGACACACCCGCCGGGGGTCAAACTCTGGTAATTGGTGATTCTGTTCTCAGACATGTGAAGCTAGAGACACCGGCAACCATAGTCAATTGTCTTCCAGGGGCCAGAGCAGGCGACATTGAAGGAAATTTAAAACTGCTGGCTAAGGGTAAACGTAAATTCAGTAAGATCATAATTCACGTCGGCAGTAATGACACCCGGTTACGCCAATCGGAGGTCACTAAAATCAATATTGAATCGGTGTGCAACTTTGCCAAAACAATGTCGGACTCTGGGGAGGGGACCAGAGAAAACTACAATCAGACCAGGAGTGACATGTTTAGCCGCATGTTCTCCTTAAATTGCTGGCTGTCTGAGTGGTGTCCCAGAAACGATGTGGGCTTCATAGATAATTGGCAAACCTTCTGGAGGAAACCTGGTTTTGTTAGGAGAGACGGCATCCATCCCACTTTGGATGGAGCAGCTCTCATTTCTAGAAATATGGACAAATTTATTAAACCCCCCAAAATATGACTATCCAGAGTTGGGACCAGGAAGCAGAGTTGCTGTCTTACACGCCTCTCTGCAGCTTCTCTCCTCCTGCTACCCCCCCAAAAACCCATCTCCATAGAGACTGTGTCAGCTTCCAAAAAGACAAAAAACAAACTAAAAACCAGCAACAAACAACTTAAACATAAACAATTACAAAGAAAGAACAATACAGTATCCACATCTGAACCAAAGAGTAAAACAGTGAAATGTGGATTATTAAATATTAGGTCTCTCTCCTCCAAGTCTCTGTTAGTACATGACTTAATAATTGATCAACAAATTGATTTACTCTGCCTTACAGAAACCTGGTTGCAGCAGGATGATTATGTTAGTTTAAATGAATCAACACCCCCGAGTCATTCTAACTACCAGAAATCTCGAAGCACAGGCCGAGGGGGCGGTGTGGCAGCAATTTTTCACACCAGCCTATTAATTAATGAAAGACCAAGACAGACTTTTAATTCATTTGAAAGCCTGATGCTTAACATTGTCCACCCCAGCTGTGAAACTCAGAAACCAGTCTTACTTGTTATCATCTATCGTCCACCTGGGCCTTACACAGAGTTTCTGTCTAATTTCTCAGACTTTATATCTAATTTAGTTCTGAGCTCAGATAAAATAATTATTGTGGGTGATTTTAACATCCATGTAGATGCTAAAAATGACAGCCTCAACATGGCATTTAATCTGTTATTAGACTCAATTGGTTTCTCTCAAAATGTAAAAGAACCCACCCACCACTTTAATCACACTCTAGATCTTGTTTTAACATATGGCATAGAAACTGAACATTTAACAGTGTTTTCTGAAAACCCTCTCCTGTCTGATCATTTCCTGATAACATTTACATTTACAATAATTGATTACACAGCGGTGGAGAGTAAACTTTATCAAAGTAGATGTCTTTCTGAAAGTGCTGTAACTAAGTTTAAGAATATAATCCACCCACTGTTATCATCTTCAATGCCCTGTACCAACATAGAGCAGAGCAGCTATCTGAACGCTACTCCAACAGAGGTCGATCATCTTGTTAATAATTTCACCTCCTCACTGCGTACGACTCTGGATACTGTAGCTCCAGTGAAAACTAAGGTCTCTAATCAGAAGTACCTGACTCCGTGGTATAATTCTCAAACACGTACCCTAAAGCAGATGACTGGAGAGGAAATGGCGTGTCACAAATTTAGAGGATCATCATTTAGCCTGGAGAAATAGTTTGCTGCTTTATAAGAAAGCCCTCCGCAAAGCCAGAACATCTTACTATTCGTCACTGATTGAAGAAAATAAGAACAACCCCAGGTTTCTCTTCAGCACTGTAGCCAGGCTGACAAAAAGTCAGAGCTCTTTTGAGCCAACAATCCCTTTAACGTTAACTAGTAATGACTTCATGAACTTCTTCACAAATAAAATTTTTATCATTAGAGAAAAAATTACCAACAATCATCCCGCAGATGTAATATTATCTACAGCTACTCTTAGTACCATTGATGTTAAGTTAGACTGTTTTTCTCTAATTGATCTTTCTGAGTTAACTTCAATAATTACTTCCTCCAAGCCATCAACGTGTCTTTTAGACCCCATTCCTACAAAACTGCTCAAAGAAGTCCTGCCATTAATTAATTCTTCGATCTTAAATATGATCAACCTATCTCTAATGATCGGCTATGTACCACAGGCCTTCAAGCTGGCTGTAGTTAAACCTTTACTCAAAAAGCCATCTCTAGACCCAGCAGTCTTAGCTAATTATAGGCCAATCTCCAACCTTCCTTTCATATCAAAAATCCTTGAAAGAGTAGTTGTCAAACAGCTAACAGATCATCTGCAGAGGAATGGTTTATTTGAAGAGTTTCAGTCAGGTTTCAGAGCTCATCACAGCACAGAAACAGCTTTAGTGAAGGTTACAAATGATCTTCTTATGGCCTCTGACAGTGGACTCATCTCTGTGCTTGTCCTGCTAGACCTTAGTGCAGCATTCGATACTGTCGACCATAATATCCTATTAGAGCGATTAGAACATGCTGTAGGTATTACAGTAGTACACTGCAGTAGTTTGTATCATATCTATCTAATAGACTCCAATTTGTACATGTAAATGGAGAGTCCTCTTCACACACTGAAGTCAATTATGGAGTTCCACAGGGACCTAGGACCAATTCTGTTTACATTATACATGCTTCCCCTAGGCAGCATCATTAGAAGACATAGCATACATTTTCACTGCTATGCAGATGACACCCAGCTCTATCTGTCCATGAAGCCAGGTAACACACACCAATTAGTTAAACTGCAGGAATGTCTTAAAGACATAAAGACCTGGATGGCCGCTAACTTTCTGCTTCTTAATTCAGATAAAACTGAGGTTATTGTACTCGGCCCTGAAAATCTTAGAAATATGGTATCTAACCAGATTCTTACTCTGGATGGCATTACCTTGGCCTCCAGTAACGCTGTGAGGAACCTTGGAGTCATTTTTGACCAGGACATGTCCTTCAACGCACATATTAAACAAACATGTAAGACTGCGTTCTTCCATTTGCGCAACATCTCTAAAATTAGAAATGTCCTGTCTCAGAGTGACGCTGAAAAACTAGTTCATGCATTTATTACTTCCAGGCTGGACTACTGTAATTCATTATTATCAGGATGTCCAAAAAACTCACTGAAAAGCCTTCAGCTAATCCAAAATGCTGCAGCAAGAGTCCTGACAGGGACTAGAAAGAGAGAGCATATTTCTCCTGTTTTGGCTTCCCTTCATTGGCTTTCTGTTAAATCCAGAATTGAATTCAAAATCCTGCTCCTCACATACAAGGTCTTAAATAATCAGGCCCCATCTTATCTTAATGACCTTGTAGTACCATATCACCCTATTAGAGCACTTCGCTCTCGCTCTGCAGGCCTACTTGTTGTTCCTAGAGTATTTAAAAGTAGAATGGGAGGGAGAGCCTTCAGTTTTCAGGCCCCTCTTCTGGGGAACCAGCTTCCAGTTTGGATTTGGGAGACAGACACTATCTCTACTTTTAAGATTAGGCTTAAAACTTTCCTTTTTGCTAAAGCATATAGTTAGGGCTGGACCAGGTGACCCTGAATCCTCCCTTAGTTATGCTGCAATAGACATAGGCTGCCGGGGGATTCCCATGATGCATTGAGTTTTTCCTTTCCAGTCACCTTTCTCACTCACTATGTATTAACAGACCTCTCTGCATTGAATCATATCTGTTATTAACCTCTGTCTCTCTTCCACAGCATGTCTTTTATCCTGTCTTCCTTCTCTCACCCCAACCGGTCGCAGCAGATGGCCGCCCCTCCCTGAGCCTGGTTCTGCCGGAGGTTTCTTCCTGTTAAAAGGGAGTTTTTCCTTCCCACTGTTGCCAAAGTGGTTGCTCATAGGGGGTCATATGATTGTTGGGTTTTTCTCTGTATCTATGAAGCGCCTTGAGGCGACTTATGTTGTGATTTGGTGCTATATAAATAAAATAAAATTGAATTGAATTGAATTAGATTACAGGAAATTAATAAAAAAAATCAGCGTTACATTTTTTAACGGGTTAAACATTTCGCGTTGATCTTAACAATTAACGCGTTAATTTTGACAGCACTAATTTTTTTGTCTGTTTGTTTTGTTGGTTTTTGTTTTTTGCCCTTTATCACCGTTGCTCTTCCCCGCTGATTTTTTCCCCTCTTTCTTTCTCCCTTCTCTTTCCACCAGTCATGTCTGTCCCATGTGTAGCAAGTGAAAATAAAATAAAATAAACAATAAAAGCAAAGGTGAATCAAATAGACCAATACGGCAAGGCTGGGATGGTCCATTTGTTAAAGTAAATCCGTTGGGCATCTTTCACTAACCTTACAAAAAAACAGAACATACAGAAGCTCCAACATTCAATTGACCCCTATGAGCAAACACTTGGCAACAGAAAGAAAAACCTTTGCATAGGAAAAAAAACTCCAATAGAACTAGGCTCAGATAGGGACAGCCATCTGCCACAAATGGATGGGGAAGTGAGGGGAGGGAGACAGACAAAAGACACACAGTGGAGGGGAGCCAGAGAATAGTATAAACTAATGATTAAATGCAAAGTTGTGTATAAAAACAGTTCAAATGAAAAGAGGTAAATTAAGAAGAAATGCTCAGTGCATCGTGGAAAGTCCCCAGCAGTTTAGGCCTATTGTAGTACAGAGAGTGCAGAATTATTAGGCAAGTTGTATTTTTGAGGAATAATTTTATTATTGAACAACCATGTTCTCAATGAACCCAAAAAACTCATTAACATTAAAGCTGAATGTTTTTGGAAGTAGTTTTTAGTTTGTTTTTAGTTTTAGCTATTTTAGGGGGATATCTGTGTGTGCAGGTGACTATTACTGTGCATAATTATTAGGCAACTTAACAAAAAACAAATATATACCCATTTCAATTATTTATTTTTACCATCCATCCATCCATCCATCCATTTTCATCCGCTTTGTCCGGGGCCGGGTCGCGGGGGCAGCAGCCTAAGCAAAGAGGCCCAGACCTCCCTCTCCCCAGCCACCTCCTCCAGCTTATCCGGGGGAGTACCAAGGCGTTCCCAGGCCAGCCGAGAGATATAATCTCTCCAGCGTGTCCTGGGTCTGCCATTATTACCAGTGAAACCAATATAACATCTCCACATTCACAAATATACATTTCAAGGTCAAGGTCAAGGTTCTTTATTTGTCACATGCATAGTTATACAAGTATAACACACAGTGAAATGTAGCCTGACACGCTCCTCGACATGTGCAAAAAAATTGGGGGGGGGGGGGTGTAGAGGAAAAACATTATATATATATATATATATATATATATATATATATATATATATATATATGTATATATATATATATATATATATACATATATATATGTATATATATATATATATATATATATATATATATGTAGTATATACATTTCTGACATTCAAAAACAAAACAAAAACAAATCAGCGACCAATATAGCCACCTTTCTTTGTAAGGACACTCAAAAGCCTGCCATCCATGGATTCTGTCAGTGTTTTGATCTGTTCACCATCAACATTGCGTGCAGCAGCAACCACAGCCTCCCAGACACTGTTCAGAGAGGTGTACTATTTTCCCTCCTTGTAAATCTCACATTTGATGATGGACCACAGGTTCTCAATGGGGTTCAGATCAGGTGAACAAGGTGGCCATGTCATTAGTTTTTCTTCTTTTATACCCTTTCTTGCCAGCCACGCTGTGGAGTACTTGGACGCGTGTGATGGAGCATTGTCCTGCATGAAAATCATGTTTTTCTTGAAGGATGCAGACTTCTTCCTGTACCACTGCTTGAAGAAGGTGTCTTCCAGAAACTGGCAGTAGAACTGGGAGTTGAGCTTGACTCCATCCTCAAGCCGAAAAGGCCCCACAAGCTCATCTTTGATGATACCAGCCCAAACCAGTACTCCACCTCCACCTTGCTGGCGTCTGAGTCGGACTGGAGCTCTCTGCCCTTTACCAATCCAGCCATGGGCCCATCCATCTGGCCCATCAAGACTCACTCTCATTTCATCAGTCCATAAAACCTTAGAAAAATCAGTCTTGAGATATTTCTTGGCCCAGTCTTGACATTTCAGCTTGTGTGTCTTGTTCAGTGGTGGTCGTCTTTCAGCCTTTCTTACCTTGGCCATGTCTCTGAGTATTGCACACCTTGTGCTTTTGGGCACTCCAGTGATGTTGCAGCTCTGAAATATGGCCAAACTGGTGGCAAGTGGCATCTTGGCAGCTGCACGCTTGACTTTTCTCAGTTCATGGGCAGTTATTTTGCGCCTTGGTTTTTCCACACGCTTCTTGCGAACCTGTTGACTATTTTGAATGAAACGCTTGATTGTTCGACGATCACGCTTCAGAAACTTTGCAATTTTGAGACTGCTGCATCCCTCTGCAAGATATCTCACTATTTTTGACTTTTCTGAGCCTGTCAAGTCCTTCTTTTGACCCATTTTGCCAAAGGAAAGGACGTTGCCTAATAATTATGCACACGTGATATAGGGTGCTGATGTCATTAGACCACACCCCTTCTCATTACAGAGATGCACATCACCTAATATGCTTTATTGGTAGTAGGCTTTCGAGCCTATACACCTTGGAGTAAGACAACATGCATGAAGAGGATGATGTGGACAAAATACTCATTTGCCTAATAATTCTGCACTCCCTGTATAACTAAGGGAGGGTTTAGGGTAATCTAATAACTACAAGCTTTTTCAAAAAGTAAAGTTTTAAGCCTAATCATCAAAGTAGAAAGAGTTTCTGTCACCCGAAGCCAAACTAGGAGCTGGTTCCAGAGAAGAGGGGCCTAAAAACTGAAGGCTTTGCCTTCCATTCTATCTTTAAATAACCTAAAAACCACATATAAGGCAGCAGGCCAAGAGTGGAGTGCTCTACGATTGATTTGACGCTATACAGGGCTCTAGAATGCGACCAATTTGGTCGGAAATACAACCTAATTTCTCAATGGTTCGACAAAAAAAAATCCTACGTTGTTGGAGCATTACGGCTACTGTAGTCAGGAGCGTCGCAGATTAATACGTACTGTGCTTCAACATAATATTACTATATTCTGTTTATTGTGCACCCCAAAAATGGCACCTGTTAAGAGACATGCTTACAAAGCGGATTTCAAACTCTTATCAGTCACTAAGTAGAACATGAGAATAAAGCAGCTGCGAGAGAATTCAACATTCATGAATCAATGGTATAGAAGTGGAGGAAGCAAGAAGAATGAGTTGACTAAAGTTCATAATCCGGTGTGTCTTATGGTCCAAAAAATACGGTAATTTATCTTCCTTGTAGAAATGTGCTCCAAATAAAGAACGTTGTGTTGACAAGACTGTTAGTTAATCATTTACAAATTAATATTGTCAGTATGGACAGCAATTTTTAAAAAAAATGAACATCTAAAGTTGCGTTGTTAAGTGATGTGGTTGAAAAATTTAGGTGCACCTAATTTTTGCGCTGGTGCACCTAAGACAGAAAGATAAAATTGCACAGCAGCAGTGTGTGTATATGCTTTCTAATGATACTCCCTAAGGGAAGCATGCATAATGTAAACTATATTGGTCCTGGCATGGAACCCTGAGTAACTCCAGAAATAAACTTAATGCTTGAAGAGGACTATATATTTAAATGAAAAATTCTGAGCCTGTTACATGTGACTGACACCACCGCAGCCTTTAATTTCTATGGTATGCTCTAATTTCTGTAACAAAATATTGTGGTCAACAGTATCGAATTCTGCACTGAGCAGTGGGACAAGCACAGAGACGTGCCACTGCCAGAGGCCATGAGAAGATCATTTATAACCCCTACTAATGCTTTTTTGTACTGTGATGAATTCTGAAACCTGAGTGAAACTCTTCAAATAAACAATTTCTCTAAAGATGATCAGTTAGCCGTTTTACAACTACTTAAAGATTTTTTGAGATTAAAAGGAAGGTTGGAAATTGGCCCCTAGCTGGATAAAGTGATGGCCTTTTAAGTAATGGTTGAGTTACTCCCAGCTTAAAGGCCTTTGGTACGTAGCCCATTAATAGATATAGGTTGATCATATTTAAAATTAAGATATATGTCGCAATGGCATGACATCTTTGAGTTGTAGGAAGCAATTACTGAAGATCAGCTGGAGAAAGACAGATAGAAATCAGATAGAATCAGATATGAACTCTGAGTGTGGACCAGGCGGACAATAGATAGACAACAACTAAAAACAGATTTTCGAGTTTTCCAGTCAGGATGCACGAGGCTAAGTGTCAGGCTTTAAAAATTAATTAAAACTCTGATGTATGGTTAAGGTGGAGTAGTGGAGATTGCTGTCACTCCCTCACCCCAGCCTGTGCTATCAGTTAGTATTAGTCAGACTAACATAATCATCCTGCTGTAACCCAGTTTATGTAAAGCAGAGTAAATCAATATGTTGATGAATTATTAATTAATTTACTAACATGGACTTAGAAGAGAGATATCTGATGTTAATCCACAACAGTTTTTTTTTCATTGCAGTTTTGAATAGTATATTGTTACTTTTTTGTGATTTTTTTTTTTAATCTTTAAATCATTTATTTTTTGCTGATGTTTGGTTTGTTTTTGGTGGCCTGTGAGCAGATAGTGTCTATGGGGATGGAGTTGATAACATGGTTTGTTAAATGTGGTAACAAGAGGAGAGAAGCTGCAGAGAGGTGTGTGTAACTCTGCAACTCTGCTTCCGGGTCCCAACTCTGTACAGTCTTTTTTTTTTTTTTGTTATGTGATATTTGTTATTTTTTCTTTTTTTGTTTTGTTGTTGTTGGTTTTTTTGGGGGGAGGGCAGGCTGCTACATCCAAAGTGAAATGGATGTAATCGTTCCTAAGACCAGTTTTTCCAGAGAAACTTTTCCAGACATCAATAAAGCTCAAATTGGTTTTAGACAGTCAGCAATTTTGGGAGAACATGCCAAATATCTCACACATGGTCCAGTTTGGGTGGGGACCAGAAAAAACTGCAGAGTCCGGTAGGGCTGGGCCATACCGTTCACGGTAATACCGGGCAACAATGTCATAATGTCGGGCAACAATAAGAAAATGAAATATCGTGATAGAATATGGGTAAAACCCGCATGCGCAGTGCCTTTGTTTTCATACGCAAATGGCAGAAAAAGCGTGCCGGCAACAGAGAATGAGAAGGGCGAAAGCGGATCGGTGAATGAAACGGATGAAACAGAATTGGTTCTATGTTGCAACTTCAGTGGTGTCGCACTGGTTTAGCTTTCGTCCGTCAGATACACAACAAAGCACTATTTTTGGTAGCGCATGCTAGCGGGCCGTCGTTATTACCATGTTTTTTGGAAAATATGGCACACTTAAAATCAATCCTTTGAGTTTTCTGAAAATCGACAGTGCCCCTTATAATCCCATGTGCCTTATGTATGAATTCTGGTTGTGTTTACTGAATTCGAAACGATTATTTGTGGTACACGGTGCTGGAAAATGTTTTAATACGACTTTGCTAAGCTACGAACGGAGTGATACGCACTGTGCTTCAACATAATATTACCGTATTGTGTGTGTATAACCTCTTTTTAAATATATATATGGTTATGCTGAGGATATGTCGGCCAATTTCCACTGGAAATGCCTTTTGGTTAAACTGTCAGCAAGGATTTTGCATTTGCACTGTTAAATTTTTATATAACTTTAATGCACATAAAAAAACAGCTGCTTTTTTAATTGATTTTTTTCTTTTTGCACGCATGAAGTTGTGGAGTTGTAAAGTATTTTGCCTAGTGTCAGTTATATCATCACTTATATCGTTAATTATATTGTTATCGCAAATTTTCACATGTATATCGTGATAAATATTTTTGGTAATATCGCCCTGCTCTAGAGTCCGGCATTGTTGTAGCAAAGTTGCACACTGATTCAATGTTAATTTTACTTGCCTGCAATTGACATTCTTGCCAACATGAATTATATATTTTTGCAGAATTTACATTTGTCGTTAGCCAGCATTTTCAGGGTTCCTTCAGTGCCGTGGAAGATAATTCCCTCGCTCGTGTTGGTGCTGAAAGACATTGTATTCATTTTTCAATGCTGCTCTGAGAAACACATTATATGACAGAAATAGTGATCTTGATGATGATGATATTCAGTGCCACTAATGAGCATTATCACGGTCTGATGATCTTTCTTTGCAGTGAACAGTATTGATTGTGAAACAGTGCCCATAAATGAGAAGACCCTGGAGGATCTAGGCCCAAGTGGGCCTAAACCCATCCTGCCTTACAGTTCAATGTTCATCTTTGGACAGACCAATCCGTGAGTTCTGAGCTCTGCTTCCTCCCTCCATATGGTTATAAGGTGCTACCACACTGAGCCATCACAACATCCTGTGAATGTTAGCCAGTGTAGCTCTTGGGTGGTATTTTATTTCATATCTGTAAAAAAGAACATATTGCATGTCTTACTAAAAGCCAATCTCATGGTACAGATGAGTGCTGACAGGCACCAGTTGTATATAGCATTTTAACACTGCTGGAGTGTGGGAAGGGACAAGAACAGTGAAGCAACAGCAAGTACTTACTTCTTTTTTCTTGGCCTCTTTTTCCTCAGGGTGAGGCGGTTGTGTCACTATATTGTGACTCTGCGTTATTTTGAGATGTCCATCCTGGTTGTCATTGCGATGAGCAGTATTGCTCTGGCAGCAGAGGACCCTGTCTGGACTAATGCACCCCGCAACAATGTGAGACACAGAGTACACAGTAATAAAACTACATACAATACCCACTGTACTCATACAGAACTGAGAGAAGTATATTTTCTTATCTTTTCTTCTGCCTGAGTCAGGTTTTTTATATACATTTATATATATTTTTTGTCTGTGTGTGGCGCCTAAAAATGGGGCCATACATCTATGATAGATTATTATATACTGGATTATTACGCAAGTAGAACTATTTCAGAATAGTATCTACAGTTTCTTTTCTACTTTGTTGTCTTTGTCAGTATTAATCGAGTCTTTTTACAGGTGCTCAAATATCTGGACTATGCCTTTACTGGTGTTTTCACTTTTGAAATGGTGATCAAGGTAAACACTAATACCATTTGAAATTCACTATTGTTCACTGTATTTAGTATGTGTTTTCATTATATTTTATCAGAAGCAAACTGGTGAGTCATTTCAGTTTTTACTTGCAGAAACCAAATAAGTAATACTATAATACGATACTGAGGCAGGAATGTACCTCACTGTGACCAGTGCAGTTCACTCAGTATATCTGCTGTGTTATGGTTCTTATATGTATAATCCACAGTATTTAAATCTGACAGTGTTCTGTCAGTGAGAAATTTAACACCATATTTAATCGCATTTCAATATTCATTTAAATCTGCAGTTCATGACTTTTGTCTTACTCTTCTGCCAGCGAGAGTGATTACACTGCTGTCTCTAACATTTTTTTGTTATTTTTTTATTTTTTGTCATACACTATTACCATTGTAATAGTGGATACTCATTATCAGCAAAAGTATAAACAGAAGAAAGTCCTTATAACAGTTGATTTTAATAGGTAATTTTAAGTTAAACAAAATAAGCAAAAGAACATAAATTACCTGTTCTTGGTTTAGATGGTAGACCTGGGGCTATTGCTTCATCCTGGATCCTACTTCAGAGACCTGTGGAACATCCTGGACTTCATAGTGGTCAGTGGGGCACTGGTGGCATTTGCTTTTTCGTAAGTTCCACAGCTTCTGTCTTTCTGTGATAAAATGAGACATTTACAGATATTGTTAATCCTGAATCTGGTGTGTTATGTGCAATATACATCAAATACCACACTACACTGAGAGATGACATATAATTTAAATGATAGTGCGTACCTTTGGTTAGCCAAATATACAGTCATAGCTACAGTCAAGTTTTGATAGTGGCAAAAACTGTGTTTTATATACTGTACTGGTTCAGTTTTCATTTAATTATTTTTTACATGTTTCTAAGTGAAGAACAATCATTTACATTTCATGTTTTGCTTGTTTACCTGTTTTTTTAAAGATTCTCTTAGGTATGGATCCAAAATGTTAGTTTGATGCTCTCTCAGCCACTTAGTTATCACTAAGTACAGATTCACATAATTTCAGCAAATTGTTTCTTATTCACTGGAAGTGGCTGGACAATCGAAAAGCTCACAAACTGATCAACTCTGAGCACTGATAAGGCAGGATTGAGTCACCTTTATTCAGGTTTTGGTCCAGAAGCTGATATTGAGCATGCCACAGCAAACTGGAGAAATTATAAAGAAGAGGTGTCATAACTATAAGTACTGTCTCTTTGCATGAATTTGATTGTTTGTTTGTTTTTTGCCAAGGAACTCTTTGAAGCTTATGAAATGATTGCGATTATTTTTCACTATATCATTGAAACAAATGGGAAAATGTATGAAACACAAAATTTGTTCCTGTGCCAAAACGTTTGCCTTGACCACAAACACTATACACATACACTAACCTTACAAAAGCAGATGACCTCTTTATGTATGTGTGAGAGGTGTGTATGAGAGTGTGTGTGTGTGTGTGTTATGATATTGTACAATGTGCTAATTTACATAATCCTCTCCCTGTTTCTGTCCTGTTATCGTTTTGAAGGAGCTTCATGGGGTAATGCCTCCTCTACCTCTCTCATCTTGCCTGTTTGTGTCATTATCAGTGTGTATGTATGTGAGAAAGAAAACATACATGGCTTACACTGCAAAAACAAGTAATTTCCTCACATACTCGGTCTTACTTCTTGACATCTAGGTCACAAAGTATAAAGAAATTAAAGTTAAAATTAAAGTCAAATAATCTAAATTTGTCTTTTTTAATACACCAACGACAATCTACCCTGTTTACTATATGGAAATGTATTTGGCCACAATTCTATGAGGGAAACCGGACAAACACAATTTTCAAACTGTATAGAAATTTAAGCCAATACATTTTTCAGCATCCTTTTGTGAGTAAGATTAAATTAACTGCTAACAAAAATATTTTTCTGTTAAAATTGCCCACTTGTTTTGAATCATGCCAGAAGCTAGGGCAAATCCATTTTACACAGAACACAGTTATATTAAAAAGATTGTAAAATAGTGATTGTTGAAGGAAACAATCAGCAATGTCAGAATGACAAATTACCACCCTTATCTGTTTTGTTTTATTTTCTTTTGTTTGTTTGTTTTTGTTTAAGCAGTAAGCAGTATATGTAGTGAAATTGCTTGTGAGAATGTATCTTTTTGGCAGTGTGTAATGTTTTGTTTGGGACACACGCATCTGGTCCACCAGCTATTCATGCGTCATGCAGATTGAGAACCTGGTTCCAGCAGTGTATCGTGTTGCTTGGCATCAGGTCCTTGCTCTATAGCCATTTGTGCTATTTGGGGACATGGCACGATAGTGCTCATATCTCGTATCTTCCCTGAGCCTTTGAGAGGTGTTTTTATCAGCACTGTGTTTTGCCACAGCTTTGGTTAGACTGGAATGATCACATTAATTTCATATTAATTGTTCAGCAGAGACTTGTTAACATTACAAGAAAACTGGTGCCAGTGGGCACGAGTAGTCGTCAGAGAATATTGAGCTCGTAGCATGCGGATTAGAGTGTGCATGCTAGTACCATGTGACTGTATGCGTGCTCGTAAATAGAGGTGTTAAATGACATTCCTGTGACTGTAGTGTCACATGATTTCCATCTACACCGAAATGATAGGCAGTACTTTGCAAAGGTCTTGAGCCTGCCTTATTTCTTCATATTTTAAACGTAGATAAAAATTGGTGCAATGTCTTATATTAAATCATGTGGACATATACATTGAAATACAGTATATAAGTACACAGTGGGATGCAAAGGTTTGGGCAACCTTGTTAATAGTCATTATTTCCCTGTATAAATCGTTGGTTGTTACAATAAAAAATGTCAGTTAAATATATCATATAGGAGACACACAGTGATATTTGAGGAGTGAGATAAAGTTTATTAGATTTACAGAAAGTGTGCGATAATTGTTTAAACAAAATCAGGCAGGTGCATAAATTTGGGCACTGTTGTCATTTTATTGATTCCAAACCTTTAGAACTATTTATTGGAACTCAAATTGGCTTGGTAAGCTCAGTGACCCCTGACCTACATACACAGGTGAATCCAATAATGAGAAAGAGTATTTAAGGGGGTCAATTGTAAGTTTCCCTCCTCTTTTAATGTTCTCTGAAGAGTACACGCACACACACGCACACACACGCACACATCCTCCAACCACACACACCCATATTTTGCTCCATTGCGGTTTCTTTCACACCTCAAACATTTAGTAAACAATTAAGCAAATACAAGTAATCTGCGATAAATTGCAGGTAGTAAGAAAATAAACTACTAACTCTTTTACGCTACATCCGCACCTACACGAGTATTTTTGAAAACGCAGCTGTTTCGTCCACACGTAAACGACGTTGGGAATCACCGAAAACGGAGATTGAAGATGAATTGCAGAATGGCAGATAGAGACAAAATACTGTTAATCTTACTGTCTGCAGGTTTTACACGCTTACATACACACGCAGTTACTGTCCCTCCATTTACAAAGGCAGAGGCGTCACGGTGTGATTATTTTACGTGTAGTTGTTTTTTTTTTCTCCTGTGTAATAATATTCAACATTGCTATCAATGCATTTTTCAAAAAATGCCTCTCTGTGCAAAATAGGTTTAAAAACATAAACAGCTGTGGGATACTGTTTGTCCGTGATTTGAACCGAGGGAACAAATCGTGGCAGGATCTGCCTGATATTATTTGTATCCCACTGTAACTTTACTGTATAAAGTATAGTATAGTATGTATATCTCCAAAATGTCAGGAGTAGTTAGTCAATACAAGAAGTGTTTGTGAACTAAAAATCAAGAATGTGAGATACTGTTTGACCGTGATTTAAACAGCCCAGCGCTGCTCCCGACAAAGGGAAAACCAATTCTGCAGGGGAGACCTACCTCGGCACTTGTGCAGGTGAAACCAAAGGGAAGATATGCTTCACCATATTTTCTAGTCTTTGGCTTAGAATGAAGTTGGTTTGGAAACATATTCAGCTATGCTTCATCTCCTGCTTTGCGTTTCTGTAGGCGCCCCGTGCTCGCAGTGTCCAAGCGTTTTGTTTTTTTCCCCCCCTTGTCATCCCGCGCCCTCCCCCTGCCATGGCTCTGCGCGCCCCCTAGGGGGCGGGCGCCACACTTTGGGAAGGTCTGGTTTAGGGGAAGGATACAGAAAGCTTTCTCAGAGCTTTAAGCTGTCTGTTTCCACAGTTAGGAACATATTGAGAAAATGGAAGACCAAAGGCTCAGTTCAAGTTAAGGCTCGAAGTGGCAGACCAAGAAAAATCTCAGATAGACAGAAGCGACGAATGGTGAGAACAGTCAGAGTTAACCCACAGATCAGCACCAAAGACCTACAACATCATCTTGCAGGAGATGGGGTCACTGTGCATTGTTCAACCATTCGGCGCACTTTACACAAGGAGTTGCTGTATGCGAGAGTGGTGCAGAGGAAGCCTTTTCTCCACCCACAGCACAAACAGAGCCGCTTGAGGTATGCTAAACCAGCTTCATTCTGGCATAAGGTGCTGTGGACTGATGAAACTAAAATTGAGTTATTTGGGCATAACAAGGGGCGTTATGCATGGAGGAAAAAGAACACAGCATTCCAAAATAAAAACCACCTGCTACCTACAGTAAAATATGGTGGTGTGGCCAGTGCAGGGACTGGGAATCTTGTCAAAGTTGAGGGACACATGGATTCCACTCAGTATCAGCAGATTCTGGAGATCAATGTCCAGAAATCGGTGACAAAGCTGAAGCTGTGCCGGGGCTGGATCTTTCAATAAGACAACAACCTGAAACACTGCTCAAAATCCACTAAGGCATTCATGCAGAGGAACAAGTACAACGTTCTGGAATGGCCATCTCAGTCCCCAGACCTGAATATTTTTGAAAATCTGTGGTGTGAGTTAAAGAGAGCTGTCCATGCTCAGAAGCCATCAAACCTGAATGAACTAGAGATGTTTTGTAAAGAGGAATGGTCCAAAACACCTTCAACCACAATCCAGACTCTCATTGGAACCTACAGGAAGCGTTTAAAGGCTGTAATTTCTGCAAAAGGCAGATCTACTAAATATTGATTTTATTTTATTTTATTTTTTTGTGGTGCCCAAATTTATGCACCTGCCTGATTTTGTTTAAACAATTATTGCACACTTTCTGTAAATCCAATAAACTTCATTTTACTTCTCAAATAACACTGTGTGTGTCTCCTATATGATATATTTAACTGACATTTTTTATTGTAACAACCAAAGATTTATACCGGCAAGTAATGACTATTAACAAACTTTTGCATCCCACTTATCAGTATACTTATAAATATATAAATACGGTGTATAAGGCAAAAATGATGTTTGTACAAAAAGCCAATATTTTTGTATTAACATCTTTATTTATTGTCAAGAGGCACTTAACCATCTTAGGCAAGCTTTCTTTTAATTTCTCTGTAGTTTTCAGGAATAGTTCTACAGGCTTCCTAAAGGACATTTTAAAAAAAACCCTCCTCTTTGGATTTTGACTGCCTTTTGTTCCATTCTCTGTTCAGATGATCCCATGTTGCTTAAATAATGTTCAGATCAAGGCTAAGCTGTAGCTGATAATCCATTTAGTGTTTTTCTGTCAGGTATACTTTTACTGCGCTGGCAGTGTGGTTTGGATCATTATCATAATGAAAACTCTGGCTGAAATGCAGACTCAACTCACAACAGAGCCTCCAACATGTTTTACAGTTGGCTATAGACATGTGAATTCATCATTCCATAGGACATTCAGTCTAGTTCTTGTGTAATTTAGCATTTCCTTCCTTAGGAGTATTTGGTGAACTGTAAATGGATGAACTGAATGGCCAGCTGTATCTCTCAGGTCCTGTGTCCAGGTTGTTGCCAATGCTCTTTGGGAATCACCCTGTTGGTGAAAATATATAATAATATTTAGATAATATAATATTTATTTTTGCCTAACTGTGTCATTGTTGGTGTTTTTTTTCTGAAAATTGGAGAAAATGCAGCTAACTTTCCAAGAAAACAAAAAACTTAAAAAAAGACCTTCAGAAAATCTGGAAAACTATTGCTGAAGACCATTTTAAAAACATTACAAGAAAATCTGGATCCATGGAAGCAAAACATAAAGAAGTGAGGTGTGGTTCAAGACTTTTGCACAACAGTGTACATTATGTTCCTTGACAGACATCTGTCTAAATCATCATCATTGTGGATGATTTGTTCCAGACCTGTGCTCAGAAAGTAATACTAGTTAAATTAATGTTTAATGTTTTCAGTGACTAATGAGCATCACTGGCTTCAGTAGAAAATAAATTAAACTTTATGAAACTAGCTGTGGAAACAGCTACTTATTCTATTCTTTTCTGGGGGGGGGGTTGTTTTTTTTTAAATATGAAGTAAAAATAATAGAAACAGTGAAATAGATGGGATAGGAGGACAGATAAGAAAAAACTTACACAAACTTGAGAAGAGAAGAGACCTCTCCCAGAATAGGTAATAGACAACCAAGATGGAGAGGACATATAAACTTTACCTTCTATCACAGTGAATTTAATTACTTTCGATAGCTCATAAACTGAAAGATAATTGAAAATCTGTTTTTTAATTAATTTTTACTATTTTTTACTTTTATAACTGGCTCATGTACTGCGTAGATGTGGATGCTACTACTAAGTTTATACTATATTAGATATATTTACTGGATTTGTGGAGAAAGAGAACTGAGATAATACCAGCTGATATCAACAAAAAATGCTAAATGTAGGTTTTTTAGATGAATATCAGCCAGTCCAAATTCAAAAGCTCTTTATTATGTAATGTGAAAGGATTCAGTAATTATAAAGTAAGCTCAGCATACAAATAAAATCACGTATAACCTAATCTGACTAGTTTCTCACACATGAGACTTACCTATACCTAGTTACCTATAGCTCTACACTGCAATACAAGAGCAATATTGTTTCCAATTTTGCAGATCACTACGACAGCTTTAAAAGAAATATTGTATCACGTTTGTTTACAAGCCTTTTGAATGATTTAAAGAAAAACACACTGCATAATTTTATGCTTGAAATACTTTAAAGTCAAATTGAGTCTATTTTATCAACATAAAGGAGCTAATGTGTGTTAATTTAATTAGTTTAATTAGATAATTACCAACAAGTAAAAAGCTCTCCATTTGATCAAATGCTGTTAATGCAGAAAGCCACCGTTTTAAGACAAGCAGGATGAATTTTAATTCCAGTTTTCTTATTTTATGGTCATATTTTCTTTTTTTTCTTGCATTTTATTTCATGTTTGATCCATTTACAGAATATCAAATACTTGATATCTCTGTAGATGTGATTCTAAATTGTCTTTATGAATTGAGTTCCTTTTGTTTCTGCAGCAGGTTTAGTCAAATCAAAACAAGTAATTTGCGGATGGTTTTTGCTCAGTCTTTGCCGTATTGTCGCTATCTTATACCAAGCCTTGTTTGACTGTCAGCTGTCATTCTCTCATCATGCATGAATCTTGAACTGCCTACCATTCATTTGATCAAGTGCTTGTCGCATGGACAACAAACCTGAATCCAAGGCCAAATCTTTGAATCTGTGACTTGACCTTCTTGAACTACTCAGACTGCATCATTAAACATGATGAAGCAAACTGCAATACTGGTTTGTAATGTTGGATTCAGATGCAAGTGATAACCCAGTTTTTAGGACTCATGTAACATTTCTTTAATTAGTTTTATTCTAAATGCCGTTATTATTATATAGACAATTTCCTAAAAGGCCATTGTTTTTCTTATTTGATCTCTTCATTTGATATTTTGGTTGAGACTCAGTAGTTGTTGTGTGTATATTACAGACAAGGACATAGCAGCTGCCTGTTTTAATACGACAGTTACTATTTGTGTATTACTTCAGTGAAAGGCTACCTCTAGAAATAGCACTTAGAACGCAATCATACCTACGATTTCACTCTTGTTTTCACTATGTGCTGTCAATGAAATAGTTTATCAACTGCTACCAAACAAAAAAATCTATTGTTACATTTTTTTTTCTTTCTTTCTTTCTGAAACTATGCTGTTGTCAGTTGATGCAAACATATGCCTTATTTTGTTTATGTATGTGAAGCATCCATAAATGTTTTGTACCCTGTTTTACCACTGTTCTCCCCCAAGTAGATTGCAACAAGGTGTGACCAGGTGGGGAACCCCCCATGCAACCCCAATCCACTTGCATCCTACTCCACCCCATTTTACCTTATACCTCATCCTAATACACCCTTTTAACCACCATTCTTTTTATGCTTAGATCAGCTTCATGTATAAATTATTAAACTCATGCTTCAGTGAAACAAATGTCTTTTTAAACATAACAGTAATGTGTCTGAGTGCCATCAACTAAAACCTGCCTGTACTTACCAAAACCCTTAACTACATTTCAATTAGCTGTACAGACATTTTTCATTGTTGTATTTTCTTGTATTTCAATCCCATAACATCAATTAAGTCCCAAATAACCCAACTAAGGTGCCTATAGATTGGAAATAATTTGTTTATCGCACATTGCTTTGAAGCTGATGGCTTGTTGTTTGCATACATTCCAGGCTCCAGGTGCTTAGTTATCCTGTGGAAGATATTACTACCTGGTCATATGTCAAACATTTATTTTTCACTCTTACTGGTTGACTCACCTGGAAGTTGAGAAACATTTATCTTGGGTCCCACACACTTCGCATTGCCAGCAGTTATTTCATCCATAGTCACTTGAAGTTGTAGATTTTCCTTTACTTTCCTGGTTGCCACGTCACTGTGAATCACTTCCAGTGTGTATGCAGTTGTAGGGATAATGTAATTTTATTTAAAAAAAAATCATGAATATAGAAAACATAGTTTAAGGCTCACGTGTTGATTTTTTTTCCCCATTTCAACCTGGGAACAAAATAGAAAACCTGTGAATGGTTTAGTTGTAAATGAATTGATAATGTTCTCACATTTGAATTTCATTTGGATAAAACTGTCAGTAGCGGATTCAAAGAAGCTAATTCAAAATGGACTTCTGCGCAGAGAAGGAATAGAAACAGTATGAAAATTTCAATTAAATTTTATTTACATAGCATGAAATCACAACTACAATTGCCTAAAGGCACTTTATATTGTAAGGCAAAGACCCTACAATGATAAAAAGAACATAGAGAAAATCCCAACAATCATATGACCCGGTATGAGCAAGTGCTTTGGCAACAGTAGAAAGGAAAACCTCCCTTTTAACATGAAGAAACCTCCGGCAAGGCCAGGCTTAGGGAGGGACAGCCATCTGCCATGACCAATTGGGGGTGAGGGGAGGAAAACAGGACAAAGACACGCTGTGGTACAGAGCCAGAGATTAATAATAACTAATAATTAAATTGAGAACAGAGAATTGTATAAACACATAGTATAAGTGAAAAGGGTGACATTCAATGCATCATGGGAAAACACAAATAAGCCCACAGTCTGACAGCGAAGTTCTCTAATGAGGTGATATGGCACTAGAAGGTCACTTATAAGACCTGATTATTTAAGACTTTGTATGTGAAGAGCAGGATTTTAAATTCAGTTGCTGGATTTAACAGGGAGCCAATGAAGAAGCCAGTATGGGAGAAATACTCTTTCTCTTTCTAGTCCCTGTCAGTACTAGTCCCTGTCAGCCCAAAGCTGATAAACGCATAGACTGTTTTTTCAGCATCAGATGAGTATTTTGCTAAATGACCGTGACATATCTCCATGAAATGAAAGAATGCTACACATGTGTTTTGCCTTAGTGTCACCTCAAGTTGAATGCTTGCATAGATGCAGTTATCCCTTAGTTGATTCTTTGCCAGCTCCACTGCTAATACAGTAACTGCTAACATGAGTTAGCACGAGCTAACTCCTACATGCTCATATATATGTATATGGGAAAGCAGGTGGTAGAGAGCAGAAATAAGCACAGAGTGGGGATAAGTGACAAAACATGACTGATGATATTCAGTGAGTTACGCAAGTGTAGCAATTGTAGGGGGTACTGGGAATTCTGTAACAGCAACTGTATGCAGGCTACAGCAGCTCAAATGCCCAGTTTGAGATTTGACAATGAGATATGTAGAAGAAAATCAGTTAATTAATGAGCTGGGTAGTAGCAGTTTTAAACAGTGTGATCAGCTGATGTGCTGTGGTTAATTGACTGCTTTAATGTGCTTCACATTGGTCAGCTGACTTGGGTTAATGCATGCCTGGCAGACATTAACACAATGTTGTGTACACTGTTGGCTCTTTTAATAAGTCTATTTATTTTATTTTAGTTTATCGTAAGCCCGTGCATGCAGACCAGTACCTTTGACTCCCACCACACTCTGGAACACAAACATAGAGGAAATGTTTTCTGATGGTGTTGCAGAATCTTGATTACTCAAAGCCAGAAAGGAAAGAAAAGGAACACACATATGTAAAGAAAGCTCTTAAAAAATGCGGTTATCCCAACTGGGCTATCATCAGATCAATAACGATGCACAGTAACAATGGTCAGACATCAACATTGTCATCCTTTATGTCGCAGGTTTATCAGAGAAACTCAGGGAGAATCTTCTCCAAGCACGACATCCCAGTGCATGTCAAACCCAGCCACTACAAAAACTGGTTCATCCCAAGGACACAACTCCCAAACACAAACTAAACAACATAATAATAATAATAATAATAATAATAATACATTTTATTTAAATAGCGCCTTTCAAAGCACCCAAGGACACTGTACAACAGATAAAAACTGGAAATATACACAATGATAAGAATAGAAGATAAAAGTTAAAACATACAGAAATTTAAGAATAGGCAATTTTAAACAAATGAGTTTTAAGGGTGGACTTAAAAAGAGAGAATGAGCTAATATTTCTGAGGTCCGGGGGTAGGGAATTCCAAAGTCGAGGGGCAGAGCAACTAAAGGCCCTCCCTCCCATTGTGATCAGACGAGCAGAGGGAACAGAGAGAGAAAGAGAAGATGAAGATCTGAGGCAGCGGGATGGGAGCTTCATCTGTAATAAGTCAGAGAGGTACGGTGGAGAGAGAGAGTGAATAGCCTTGAACGTATACAGAATTATTTTAAAATGGATGCGAAATTTGACCGGGAGCCAGTGAAGTTGCTTCAGGATTGGGGAGATGTGGTGGGTAGAAGAAGTCCTAGTAATAATACGGGCAGCAGAGTTCTGGACACGTTGGAGCTTGTTGATAGATTTTTGTGTGAGGCCAAATAATAATGAGTTGCAGTAGTCAATTCTAGAGATAACAAGATTATGGATGAGAATGGCAGTGGCGTAAGGTGTGAGGAAGGGGCGGAGGCGATTAATGTTACGGAGTTGGAAATATGCTGCACGTGTAATATTATTGATATGCGAGTTAAAGGATAATGTGCTATCGAGAATGACACCCAAGCTTTTCACAGAAGGAGAGATAGGGACCAGCGAGTTATTGATGGTGAGAGAGAAATTGTTAATTCTGGATAGCAGTCGTTTGGTGCCAACCAGAAGAAGTTCCGATTTATTGCTGTTGAGTTTAAGAAAGTTGGAGGAGAACCAAGAATTGAGTTCAGCTAGACAGAGGATAAGGGAGGGTGGAGGAAGAGTAGAGTCAGGTTTGGTAGAGAGATAGAGCTGGGTGTCATCGGCATAGCAGTGGAACTGAATATTATATTTACGAAAAATATATCCGAGTGGAAGAAGGTAGATGATGGAATTAAACCTCACAGGTGTGCCATAGTGCATGCTGTGCAGTGCAGCAGTGGCGGAGCGGGGGGGGTTGGCTTAAGCCCGGGTTGTTTTTTCAGAAGCCCGGGGTCTTTTGGAGTGTAATTTTTTCATAGTTAGATGCCTGGCTGACAACTGTATAAAACAAAAAACTACACACAATATTCGAAGCACATAGTGCACACTGTGGGAATTTACAACTGTGCGTAAATCCCCCCTAATATTGGTATGATCCGAGCTCAGGCACTAAGCGGGGCGGGGCAGCTGCAGCCTGCGAGTGCGCTGTTGGAGAAACAGAGCCAGGCAGACAGAGGAGAAGTGAAGTTCGACCAGGTACCAAAGCAAATCATTCGTACTGTACAAATAATGTAAATATGACGGTGTATCATGAAAGATTGATATCAAACTGATCACTTGACCCATATTACATTACTTGCTCTTCAATTGAATTAACAAATAGCGAAATGAAAAGCCGAACAACAACAATGCTGTTTCTTTAGAGAGTCTTAGCTTACATGTGTGTCTATTTCATATTTTCAGTTGTTACCCTCCACGGCTAAATAAATCGGTTTCAGTAATGTACTGATACACAAGAATGGACGTAAGGGGCTTCTTTCAATGAGAAAAGAAAAAACAGAAGAACATTTTTTTACTGTACAACATCAATTTAGAGTAAACTTGTTTTGTTTTGGATAAATAAATATTGAAATATCTTTTGAATTAGTTAAATGTCAGAATAAAGAGAGACAGAGCTTTCTATTTTTTATCACTTTCATCAAATTTAGGAGTACATGTAAACTAAGTTTATTGTTAATTAATAAGAAAACTCATTCTGAGCTGAAGAAGCTTCTGAGAGGTTAGTAGAGTCCATGTGAGTAAATTGGCGGCACACCTGTGGATGCATATAAGGCAAAACACAGAGCCTGTTTCTTTGAAATGGGAAAATCAAGAAATGTCAACCAAAACACCAGGAAACGAATTGTGGAGCACCATAAGTGTGGCTCAATTTTGAATACAATTTGGTGCCATTTGCAATTAAGAAATGCAGATAGTTTCTCTCTTTACTCTTAAAGTTAACAAATATGTTTTTTATATTTATTAATCTAAAAAAAATAAACATTTAGTCTGATTTGATGTTACAATTAAAAAAGTGTTTGTGTTTTCATCTGAAGAGTACGTAAATATCTGGTTTCAACTGTATATTTGATGATTGTCAGCACAAAGAGGGAGAGAGAGGAACAGAGAGGGATAGAGAGGAGAATGAGGACAGAACAGAGATGGAACAAGAGCAGGTGAGACACACGTTAGTCAAATGGTTGTTTACAAAAGAATCACCGTATCATAGGTACTCTTTTATCCCGTACCTAGTGTTTCTTTTTAGGTTTGTTATTTTTCAAGTTATATATTTATTAAGTTATGCAGGCTTGTTTGCACAACAAGGCTAAATAATTATATGAACTTTTCTGAATCTGTACTTTGGTAGAAATAAAAAAAATAAGTGTAGTGCAGGTCTATGATGATTTTTAGTGCTACTATCATCTAGTTTTGATTCTGGTTCTGTCTTGGTTAAGTCCTAAGCAGTCCTGATTTTGAACTGTTGCAGTCCTGTTTTAATTCCGGATCAGTTCTGGGTCTGGTTGAATTGGGGTTTAGTCCTTGTGTCTTGATACAGCCCTGATTATGTTCTGCCTTGCTGCTTAATTAAAAGCACCCCCCCCCCCCCCCCCCCCCCCAAAAAAAAAAAAAAATAAAAATAAAAATAAAAATCCCACATGCATACTACCCTTTAGGGCTAAGCCCCGGGTGTTTCAAATGTCTGGCTCTGATTTGAGGAGTGTATAGTGGGCTTCCCTCTGTACTTATCCTACTAGAGCTTAGTAGAGAATTTGATACTGTTGAACATAATATTTTATTACAGCGATTGGAGTATGATGTAGGTATAATTTCTTATGGTCTTCTTCTGACAGTGGACTGAATTTATCTTTATCTATACATGAAGCTAGATAACACACCAATTACTGCAGGAAGCTCTTAAAGACAAAAAAAAACCTGGATGACTTATAATTTCCTGCTTCTAAATTCAGATAAAACAGGGGGTACTGTACTCAGCCCTAAAAATCTTAGAAACATGGTATCTAACCAGGTGCTTACTCTGTCTTGGCCAGTAACACTTTGAGGAATCTTGAAGTCATTTTGACATTGGTCTTTCAGTGAACAAATTAAACAAATGTGCTGGGCTGCTTTCTTGCATTTGTTCAATAGTTCTAAAATTAGGAACACCCTGTCTCAGAATGATACTGAAAAACTAGTTTATGCATTTATTACTTTTAGGATGGACTATTCTAATTTACAATCAGGTTGTTCGAAAATCATCCTGAAAGTTAATCCACTTAATCCAAAATCCTACAACAGAAGTACTGACAGGTACTAGAAAGAGAGAGTATATTTATTCCATATTAGCTGCTCTTCATTGGCTCTCTGTTAAACCTCTGAGTAGTTTATTTTACGTAATTTTATATATTTATACACACACACATGCACACACACACACACACACACACACACACATATATATATATATATATATATATATATATACACTGAACAAAAATATAAACGCAACACTTTTGTTTTTGCTCCCATTCCCCATGGGATGGACTTAGAGACCTAAAATTCATTCCAGATACACAATATAACCATCCCTCCCAAACAGTGGTCACAAATCAGTCCAAATGTGTGGTAGTGGGCACATCTGCTATATTGAGATAATCCATCCCACCTCACAGGTGTGCCACATCAGGATGCTGATCTGACACCATGAGTAGTCCACAGGTGTACCTCAGACTGCCCACAACAAAAGGCCACCCTGGAAGTTTACAGTTTTTTGTTCTATTGGGGGTCTGGGGACCCAGAACCGGTCAGTATCTGGTGTGACCACCATTTGCCTCATGCAGTGCAACACATCGTCGCATGGAGTCTATCAGATTGTCAATTGTGGCCTGTGGAATGTTGGTCCACTCCACTTCAATGGCTGTGCGAGGTTGTTGGATATTCATGGGAACTGGTACACGCTGTCGTATACGCCGGTCAAGCACATCCCGAACATGCTCAATGGGTGACATGTCCGGTGAGTATGCTGGGCATGCAAGAACTGGGACATTCTCAGCTGCCATCTGCCCTGAACAATGTGAACCATGATTCATCC